>NC_054710.1:12747255-13047255 GCF_016097555.1 Gigantopelta aegis | reverse complement strand
GGAGAAAGAGCTGGACAATAGGTGTTGTCCTTTTCAGGGTATGTTTCCGCCAGGCAGGCAAGGGTACATACAAAAATCCATGGGCCTGTTGATATTAATAAAAATGTTTTAGCCACTAACGCTATATAGAAACATATAGCGTAATTAATTGTGGTCTGTGGCCTTCTGGTCAGCTGTTTAGCTACCTGGTAAATCGTTTACAGGTGTCTTAAAGGGATATACCCTTGTTTTTAAACACTAAGGCATATTTTTTACTATTACAGCCGTTTATGATCACTGAAATCAAACATTACTTATATTTTATTGTTTAGATTATCCATTTCCGTACAACCGAAGTGTTTCTGGTCATCCTGGTGTTTCTAATATCACATAATGCATTTTTTCATATTTTTAAAAACGCACGTGCGTCTGAGAAGTAATGATTACTGAATCGCGTTTTAGTCTATTTTTAAGTGTATTTTAACGTCACAGACTCTATTGTAATAGCGCAAGATTTCTCTTTTAATTTTTTGAGACGAACCCTACAATTTGAAATCGGCAAACGCATGTGTTAACTGAAACTGACAACAGGCTGTCGTTTGTGCTTTGCCGAGCTATGGCGGCACAGGCGACGAAAAAAAGTAAAGTTTGTTTTATGTAACGACGCCACTAGAACACATTGATTTTTTTTATCTTATCATCGGCTATTGGACGTCAAACATATGATCATTCTGACACTGTTTTTGGGGGGTTTTTTTAGAGGAAACCCGCTGTCGCCACATAGGCTACTCTTTTATAATAGGCAGCAAGGGATCTTTTATTTGCGTTTCCCACAGGCAGGATAGCACAAACCATGGCCTTTGGTGAACCAGTTATGGATCACTGGTCGGTGCAAGTGGTTTACACCTACCCATTGAGCCTTAAAAATCCCATGCTACGACTGGGATCCGAACCCAGTACCTACCAGCCTGTAGTCCGATGGCTTAACCACCGCGCCACCGAGGCCGGTTGGTATTCTTTTTAATTACAACTGTAAGATTTCATCTGCTATAAAATTTAAATGTCTATGAGAACAAGAAAGAAAGACTATGTATGCTGTGAAGAAGATTACAAATAATATATTTTTAAATTATATGACTTTATTGTCAGTAGTTGACATATATGTATTTAGTGTACTGTTTTATGGTAGTCCGTTATAGGGCCTCCAAAAAGCAGATTCTGTTGAAAAAAATCTCCTGAGATTGTTGTTTTTTTTTCAAATATATTTTTAATGTTAAAGGGTCAACTACAATTGTTGATATGCCCTTAATTAGATAGCTTTTCACTGCTTTATGAGCGTACTTATCGTACGATTAAATAGTGGTTGAAATTAATTTGTACAAAGAATTGTATTTTCACCACAACATCGTAGAGGTTTAAAATTAACGAGCTACTCTCGATTCACTAATATCAAAACCTATATTAGCTCGGCCATTTACCTTTCGACCGACCGTTCAAAATTGCGCCAAATTCCCTCAATCAAAATTGCGCACCCTTTTCTCTTTGGCATTTAACTGCTCCATTCAAATTCCATAGCACCACCCCCACCCCCACCCGTCTGCTACCGATTTCATCGGGCTGCTGGTGCTCCCTTGCACCTGCCAGTGCAGGCGGTCCCTCCTCTCCCCTCCCCCCACCTTTCCTGTCATGGACGGAGGAGCCGGCCAAGGCCGGCTCTTGTGCCCACGACAGGCGTGCGCTACAACAGCTTGTTCTGAATGTGCACGTAAAACCCTATGACATGACATAATTGTATTTTACATACACTGTATTATAAATTACGATCCAGTTGTAAAACCCAAAATAAATGGAAGACTTTTATCGGGAGAATTTTACAAGAACTGCGACTGAGATATCTATGGATTAGACAGAATCATAGTAATGACATTATAAAGAATTATTTGTGTATAATTAAGCAAAGAAAATTTAGTGCAAGTAAAAGTTAAACTTGTAAGGAAGGAAATGTTTTATTTAATGAGGCACTCAACACATTTTATTTACAGTTATATGGCGTCCAAGCTAATTAAAATTAGCTCCACTATTACATGTGGATCTAACAGCAGCCAGTTGGAGCTCATGTCCACCAATCAAAACCTTACTTGCAGAATCCTGCCAGTGATTTAAAAATAATTTGAAAACATTCCGAATTATCCTGAGGGTATACGACATGTTTCGTGTGAATTACGAATGCCGTAAAACATGTTTTATTTTATAAAATAAATAATTTGTAATGTAAAACTGAAGACTGATTTAGTTGGGGGTTTTTTTATAAATAAATAAATAATTTTTAATGTAAAATTGAAGACTGATAACCCACCCCGTACATATTGGTATGGTTCGCTGTACTGCGGCCACTAAAATAGACTCGCCCGATATTTTTAGAATTTGTATGCTCCCAAATAACGTTATAAAAGGCGAAGTGTGATTGGTCAATATTTAAATTATTATTTACAGACGAAATGTTACCTGGACATTGGGGACTACGCAGTGTTGTTATTTTTAAATCACTGGCAGGATTCTGCAAGTAAGGTTTTGATTGGTGGACATGAGCTCCAACTGGCTGTCTTTAGATCCACATGTAATAGTGGAGCTAATTTTAATTAGATTGTATGGCGTCAGACATATGGTTCAGGACCACACAGATATGGAGAGAGGAAACCCGTTGTCGTCACTTCATGGGCTACTCTTTTCGATTAGCAGCAAGGGTTCATTTATATGCACCAACCCAAAGACAGGGTAATACATACCACGGCCTTTGATATACCAGTCGTGGTGCACTGGCTGGAACGTGAAATAGCCCAATGGTCCCACCGACGGGGATCGATCCCAGACCAATCGCGCATCGAGCGAACGCTTTACCACTGGGCTACGTTCCATCCCAGTTAAACTTGGCGTTAGATTCGTTTTGTTTTTGTGGTTGTTTGTTTTGTTTTGTTTTTTGTTTATTTTTTGTTTTTGTTTGTTTTTGTATGTTTGTTTTTTGTTTGTTTGTTGTTGTTGTTTTTAGTTTTTTTTGGGGGAATGGCTTTGTCAGGTATGTTTGCACAGCAGTATTATTAAATAATTATTAATTTAATAATTAAATAAAGATAATTTTTATTCAAATTTCTTTTAGAAAGTTCATGGTCAAGTCACTTTTCTGGAATAGTTCCAACGGCGTTACGTTTTTTGGATACGATAAGCGAAAGATATTAATTAAAAAGAAATGTGAACGATATTGTCAAAAATTAGGGGAAATGTATATAATAAACAGACAATTTCATGGTGTATTCGTCGCTCGTTGACATAAAAATTTTATTTGAAACCCCCCCCCCCCCCCCCCCATGAAATAGCCTCTATGTACTTCATTTACAGAATTACAAAAAAAAAGTATATAAAGAATTATTATTGGATTAGACCTCCTATGTTTACTTGTAAAAGTAAGACAGAACTATGTAATTTAGAAAACTATTTGTATTCAAGTTGTTTAAAGGGACATTCCTGAGTTTTCTGCAATGTTTAAGATGTTATCGACTAACAGAGACTTTTTAACGAATTGTAATTAAATATCAAATACATTTTCCTTCATAAAATATTAGTGGCTGTATATTAAACATGTTTCTGATCGTTCTAATATTTGTACTGCGTTAAATTTCGTTTTATTTCCTAAAATATATTTTTTCGTCCGTACGAAATTATTTGAAGACGAAATCCAGTTTGGGCTTCTTACAAATATTAAGATGACCAGAAACACATTGAATGTACAGACACTGATATTCTAAACAAGAAAATATATTTAATATGTAAGTTTAATCTAGAAATATTTTATTAGTCGGAAACATCTTACAATGCAGCAAACTCAGGAATGTCCCTTTAAGAGAAACATCTTACAATGCAGCAAACTCGGGAATGTCCCTTTAAGAGAAACGTCTTACAATGCAGCAAACTCGGGAATGTCCCTTTAAGAGAAACATCTTACAATGCAGCAAACTCGGGAATGTCCCTTTAAGAGAAACATCTTACAATGCAGAAACTCGGGAATGTCCCTTTAAGAGAAACATCTTACAATGCAGCAAACTCGGGAATGTCCCTTTAAGAGAAACATCTTACAATGCAGCAAACTCGGGAATGTCCCTTTAAGTGAAACATCTTACAATGCTGCAAACTCGGGAATGTCCCTTTAAGAGAAACATCTTACAATGCAGCAAACTCGGGAATGTCCCTTTAAGAGAAACATCTTACAATGCAGCAAACTCGGGAATGTCCCTTTAAGAGAAACATCTTACAATGCAGCAACCTCGGGAATGTCCCTTTAAGAGAAACATCTTACAATGCAGCAAACTCGGGAATGTCCCTTTAAGAGAAACATCTTACAATGCAGCAAACTCGGGAATGTCCCTTTAAGAGAAACATCTTACAATGAAGCAAACTCGGGAATGTCCCTTTAAGAGAAACATCTTACAATGCAGCAAACTCGGGAATGTCCCTTTAAGAGAAACATCTTACAATGCAGCAAACTCGGGAATGTCCCTTTAAGAGAAACATCTTACAATGCAGCAAACTCGGGTATGTCCCTTTAAGAGAAACATCTTACAATGCAGCAAACTCAGGAATGTCCCTTTAATAGAAACATCTTACAATGCAGCAAACTCAGGAATGTCCCTTTAAGAGAAACATCTTACAATGCAGCAAACTCTGGAATGTCCCTTTAAGAGAAACATCTTACAATGCAGCAAACTCTGGAATGTCCCTTTAAGAGAAACATCTTACAATGCAGCAAACTCTGGAATGTCCCTTTAAGAGAAACATCTTACAATGCAGCAAACTCAGGAATGTCCCTTTAAGAGAAACATCTTACAATGCAGAACACTCTGGAATGTCCCTTTAAGAGAAACATCTTACAATGCAAGAAACTCGGGAATGTCCCTTTAAGAGAAACATCTTACAATGAAGCAAACTCGGGAATGTCCCTTTAAGAGAAACATCTTACAATGCAAGAAACTCGGGAATGTCCCTTTAAAACATGCAAATTGATAACGTTGTTGATCAGTTATACATTTGTATTTTCATTCTTTAACTACTTATCATGTTTATGAATATGTACATGCATTATGTATTAACTCTATAAAGCTGTGAAGCTTACGATAATACAGAATTGAATTGAATATTGATTAAACGATTACATGTTGATTTTTGTTTGTTTTCATGTTTAGAGGAAGTAGGAAGTGATCGATTATTATTATTGATTACATTATCTATTTAATTATTATTGTCTGCCACTGGGGACTCGTAGGAAGTACATTTATTAGTTCTATTGTTAGTTAACCACGACACAAAATTGATCACCATAAAAGACGACAAAATTAATTACTCGACCAGAAAAAAATGTGTATTTTCTATTTAAACAAGCATTTTGAGAGTAATGCTAAAGCAATACACGTCACCTACCTGACCCAACAATTTTTCGTATCTCCTTATTTGCTAACAATAGCTCGTTTCGAATTCCAGGTCTTTTTCGTTTCGCGCTAGTATATATTTAAATCCCCCCATATATTTATGTATTTATTTTTATTTGTTTTATTTATTTATTTATCAATTTATTATTATGTGTTTTAACCATTATATCTTCTTTCTTCTTTTATATTTCCCAGTCCTTTCCATTCTATGAGTCGTAGCAATTTGTTTTGTTTTTTGCCAATCTTTAATTTATACAGAAACATTACAAATGCATGTATGTATTAAATTGTTATATATGACTATATAACATTATTATACCACAAATTAGATATATGTACTTGTATATAAATTATATCACTTTGATGTAAGGCCATGAATTCAAGGCTCCCCCATCCATGACATGGTCAGAATGGACTGGGGAAAAAAAAATATTAAAAAAAAAATAATAATTTAAAAAAAATATTTAAAAAATATTCAAGGGCCAAGCATCTGTAAAAAGTGGGTAAATCACCATGAAAGTTAAACTTGATCAATAACAGTACATGATAAAGCTATATACAAAATTTCACCTCAATATTTTCAGATATTGCAAAACAAAGGTCCGGAGATTTTTTCATACCTCCTAAGTTCAAGGGCCATAACTATGTTAAAAATGGGTAATTTGCCATAAAAGTCAAACTTGATCTGTAACAGTACATGATAAAGCTATATACACAAATGTTCATATCTCCTAACTCCGTCAAAAATAGGTAAATCGCCATGAAAGTCAAACTTCATCTGTAACAGTACATGATAAAGCTATACACAAATGTTCATATCTCCTAACTCCGTCAAAAATAGGTAAATCGCCATGAAAGTCAAACTTCATCTGTAACAGTACATGATAAAGCTATACACAAATGTTCATATCTCCTAACTCCGTCAAAAATAGGTAAATCGCCATGAAAGTCAAACTTGATCTGTAACAGTACATGATGAAGCTATACACAAAATATTCGGCTCAAAAATATAAATCAAAACATCTCTACAAAAAAATTTCGGGCTCATCCGGAAAACATTCTACAAAAAACATCCGGAAAACATATGCGGACAGACAGAGAGACAGACAGACAGACACAAGCACGGAGATGAAACCTATAGTCCCCTCCGGTTGGACCGGTAGGGGACTAAAAACTGTTATTTTTGTGTACCATGGAAAATACCTCTAATACACTTTTTGTACTTATTTTAGACTAGGTATAGCACCGAGTATGGCTCGACCCTTTGAATCTCCGTCTAAGTCCAAAAACACATCAATGTTGGGTCTGGGTCTAGCGAGCATAGCAAAGACACTGCGTCTATTTCATGTGGTTTTTCGAATACGAGTTTTATGTCAACTCGTGATGTGTGAAAACCATATTTTCACGAATTGCGAAGCAACGAGTGAAAATATAGTTTTCACACATCACGAGTTGACATAAAAATCGGTTTCGAAAACATACCATAAAATGGTCTATTTATTATATACATCTTTCCTAAATTTTTAACAATATCTTTCGCTTTTTGTTAATATCTTTTGCTTATCCTATCGAAAACACCTAACACCATCATATATTTCTTCCAATGGAACTTTTCCAGAAAATATACTTGACCACAGACTTTTAAAAAGAAATTTGAATAAAAACTATCTTTATTTAATTAATAATACTTCTGTGCAAACATACCTGACAAAATAAAACTGACAGGACATTGTGTCATCATTGTGTAGTTTCGTATTCAATTAGTTCTAGATATTTTATCGTAATTACACTTCATATCCCTTTTTTATAGGTACAATAGTTTAAATTACATTTTCTTAATTTTTCAAATGCGATCAGATGCTCTTTGGTAATCATAAAACTTAAACACGAAGAAGCGATACTGGCCTCAATAATTAGCCCCCCCCCCCCCCCCCCCCCCCCCGCCGCCGCTCCGCCGTGTTTGCTTTATTTGTCCATGATCATATATTATAAAGTACACACTGTTTTGCACGTGTGCATTTTGTATTTACTAAATTGTGTTATTTTAAATTTTTATGGTTGTATCGTCAGGTTTCCGTATTAGCATTATAAAACATTTTAAAGGGACATTCCTGACTTTGCTGCAATTTTTAAAATGTTATTGACTAACGGAGACTTTTTAACGATTGTAATTACATATCAAATATATTTTTCTGCATAAAATATTAGTGGCTGTATACTAAACGTGTTTCTGATCGTTCTAATATGTGTACTAGGTTAAATTTAATTTTATTCCCTAAAATATGTTGTTTTTTTCGTACGTACGAAATTATTTTAAAGCGGCTATATCCGGAATATTTTTATTATTTAAGCATATAGAACAGAAAATCCAATTACGTTTGGTGCATATATGACGCCGCACTCCGCATTGGTTTCACTACGCTGGCTTATCCAGGTCAAAAACAAAGCCAGTATTTCGAAAGTGGGACACTTTTGACAGGCTCCTACCGATCTCGGTTTTCATTGGCTTATCACAAGTGTGGATTTCCCCAACAAGAGATCACGTGAGATTTCGCAATTTTTGAACAAATTTAACTGTCTTGATTGAGGGGTCGTCTCATATCTCCAAAACATATTTATATCCATAGAGGTATGGTATAACGCCTTTCCAGGGGTCGGTGGGTGGGGGATTTGCCTTGAAATTTTCACAGTGGCCAGCTGTTGGCATACGCGTTACATGTAAGGGGGTGTTACTAATTACGTAACGCTCTAGGGGTAGAGGAAGAGGGTACTGTGTTTGTCACGGGGATTCTATAATTCCCGTAACTGAATAAAACACGATTATCAAAATATCTCTCCTAACTGTATATCTATTAGATCTCTCTGTAACAGGCTGTTAAACCCTAGTATGGCTCGTCTCTAGGTATGATCAGAGATACGATCTTATATAAAGTATATATTATTATAGTACGTTAGTTCTCTAGAAACAACAAAAACACAATACACTTTGGAATCTGTATTAATCTACGCTGACAAATGTACAGCCGTAGTAGTTAATTAATAACAGCAATAATAACAACCCAGAACTGATCACTTAATTAGTTAATCTCTAGGTGTCTAGTTACACAATATGCGAATCACTTCACCGTTACACCACACCCACACGTGTGATAATTGAGAAACGCTTCCAGGAGAAGTTAATTAATAAAGGAATTACAACACCATTCCTAACTGGTTAATTTTTAATTAACCCTTACTACTCGTTCAGTAACGTGTGATAATTTAGGAACGCTTCCAGGGGAACTTAATTAATAAAGGAATTACAGCTCTATTCCTAACGGGTTAATTTTTAATTAACCCTAACTACTCTTTCAGTAATCTTGTAACACAGAATTAATACTGGTACCTATCACAATAAAGACAATAACCTACAGTTTACCTAGGTCGTCTAGGATGACTGGCTAAGCTTTATATTACCAAATACTCGTATAAGATGGTTATCCTTTTTACAGTAACTGCAATGTGGACGAAAAGTTCGTGCATTGCCTGATAATGCAGGTCTATCCTTACTTTGCCCACCAGGTGCATTCCTTGCCTGACTAGCTGACCAACTAGATGACTCTCGCTCATCACTCATTGAATTATAAGCTATACTAGCCTTCCCCTTAAACTTAGACACGGCTAACAATGTCCACTTAGACTGCGGCCAATTTAGCTGCTTAGCGGCCCGTTCAAAAAGTTGGAAAAACAAATCTACCTCCTGGTCATCAAATACCGGCACTGATCGATAAGCCTCCGACATGTTAAAACCATTTCCTGCCTCACGTCTAACTTCTTCAGTATTCAACTTTAACTCATGTTCCACTTTTAATTTTGCTAACTGGAATTCTCTATCCCTATCTCTCTCTTCTCTCTCTCTCTCTCTCTCTCTCTCTCTCTCTACCTCTCTCTCTCTCTCTTCTCTATCCCTCTCTCTATCTTCTCTATCCCTCTCTCTATCTTCTCTATCTCTACCTCTCTCTTCTCTATCTCTATCTTCTTTTTCTCTCTCTCTCTCTCTATCCCTCTCTCTATCTCTCTCTTCTCTCTCTCTATCTAATGCACGTTCCTCTCTTTCGTACTCAAGCTTTTTAAAAGCTAATTGTTGTTCCACACTTAACTCATTTATCTCTATCTCTGGAACAATCTCACTGTCTTCCATAACAGGCCTATCACCAAAAACTTCCTGGATAATAATTGTCTTTATATCACCTAAGGTTTTAGCTGATGTTAAATCAATTTCTCGCTCACCCGCGATTTCAACTAACTCGGCCTTACGTGCTCGCTTAATCTCCACTACACTGAGCGTAGGCCTATCCAGCAAATTCTTATCCATGTTTAGATATGACGCACTTATTATTAATTAATTTTCTAGTGAACAACGTTGCTACTTCTAGTTAATTTGTAAAATTAATTTATAAAGCCCCCATTTACAAACAATACTTTTTTAAATATGCATGTCCCGTTTCAGATCCCGGACGAGCGCCCCAATTTTCTACTCCTGTCACGGGGATTCTATAATTCCCGTAACTGAATAAAACACGATTATCAAAATATCTCTCCTAACTGTATATCTATTAGATCTCTCTGTAACAGGCTGTTAAACCCTAGTATGGCTCGTCTCTAGGTATAATCAGAGATACGATCTTATATAAAGTATATATTATTATAGCACGTTAGTTCTCTAGAAACACAACAAAAACACAATACACTTTGGAATCTGTATTAATCTACGCTGACAAATGTACAGCCGTAGTAGTTAATTAATAACAGCAATAATAACAACCCAGAACTGATCACTTAATTAGTTAATCTCTAGGTGTCTAGTTACACAATATGCGAATCACTTCACCGTTACACCACACCCACACGTGTGATAATTGAGAAACGCTTCCAGGAGAAGTTAATTAATAAAGGAATTACAACACCATTCCTAACTGGTTAATTTTTAATTAACCCTTACTACTCGTTCAGTAACGTGTGATAATTTAGGAATGCTTCCAGGGGAACTTAATTAATAAAGGAATTACAGCTCTATTCCTAACGGGTTAATTTTTAATTAACCCTAACTACTCTTTCAGTAATCTTGTAACACAGAATTAATACTGGTACCTATCACAATAAAGACAATAACCTACAGTTTACCTAGGTCGTCTAGGATGACTGGCTAAGCTTTATATTACCAAATACTCGTATAATGTTAGAACAAAAAGTCTACGATTTACTTCGTCAGATGACCGAAGACACTGTCTAAAGAATATTGGTATAATACAGTATCAAAATATTTAAAGTCACATCAATCACATCAAGGTTACACACAGAGCAGAAATGATATTTACCAAAGTCCAAACGGACTAACGTTCCCGGGAAGCTTCCTTTTGCGTTCTCCTAGATATCTCTAAATCCTAGCTATTTATTCAAAAAATCAGAATTCGCCTGGGGGTACAAGGCGGTACCTCCCCCTATCATCTGATATTTCACCTCTACTAGAGTCCGTATATTTCTCTCTGATCGTCAGACTTACTGACGCCATCGTCGCCAAATCACGGTCGTCGAAACCGCACTCGCAGAGGTATTACGTAACTACTCGCCACATGGCCTCGACAGCTGGACTAAGTGCATATTGGAATGCCCGATCGCGCGAAGTATTACGTAACAAGTTGCCCAGCTAGCTAAGTGCAATTAAACTGCACACGGCCCTCTAACACAATTAAAATCGCCACAGGCGAAAACAAATTAAGAGCATGTACCGTCACAGTGTTCGATTTACGTAACATTTTTCAAGACTATATGTTATTTTTATTCATTACTTAGACCTAAAAGGGTGTTTTTTTTAAATGCGCGATCAGTCTAGGATCGATCCCCATCGGCGGGTATATAAAAGACCATGGTATGTGATATCCTGTCTGTGGGATGGTACATATAAACGATCCCTTGCTAAAAACAAAATGTAGCGGGTTTCCAAGGCGCGTGTGCAGGGATTTCAGCGGGGTTGGGGTTATAGACTGTTTTGAGCGAAGTTAATATGGTGCCATGGTCCCCCAGAAAATACATTTCAATTTTTTTTTAAGCTTGGGCAAGTAAGGGTTTCGACCTCCAATACCCTCCCCATGCACATGCACCCGATTCCTCTCAAAGATTATATGTCAAAATTACCAAATGGAAGGAAGGATAGGATATCTTTTATTTAACGACGCACTCAACACATTTTATTTACGGTTGTATGGCGTCGGATGATTATTAAATTAATATGCTCTAACTTTGATGTCGTTAAACAACCCCCCACTAACTTTACCCTTTCCAAACGAAAGAATATTTATTTGAATTTGTCGATTTCAACACGTAAAATTAAGAAGTGAAAACGTCTACTTTAGTATATTTTATTTTAAAAATGTATACATGATCAATGTGTTATACAAACTAAGTTCTACTAACATATTAAATATTAATTCTGAAATAGGAAGGTACGATTGTCGATAACGAAAGACTCTAGTACCGTATCCTCAACCGAACGTTCTTCGTACAGCGCAAGATTTCTCTTTTAATGTTTTTTAGACGAACCCTACAATTTGAAATCGGCAAACGCACGTGTTAACTGAAACTGACAACAGGCTGTCGTTTGTGCTTTGCCGAGCTATGGCGGCACAGGCGACGAATCGAGCGTATACTTTTGACGATCTCCGTTCATAAGCGAAAACACACGAGTTTTTTAAAAAGTGCAGTTGAGCTTGTATTTCATATTTGTACATGATGTTATAATATGGTAACCTGAGCATGTAACTTTAAGACAAAATCCAGTTTCGGCTTCTTACAAATATTAAGACGACCAGAAACACATTGAATATACAGACACTGGTATTCTAAACAAGAAACTATATTTAATATGTAAGTTTAATCGAAGAAATATTTTATTAGTCGGAAACATCTTACAATGCAACAAACTCAGGAATGTCCCTTTAAAGTCCCGAAATAAAACCTGGCGAAAAATGGGGGGGGGGGGGGGGGGGGGGGGGGGGGGTGAGCTCCTACGTGCCTGTAAATAAAGAATTTGAACTTGTTCTGGAAAATAACCTTTGTCGATACCAGATACCCAACAAGTAATGTTCCCACGGGCAACCTAAAATCGATTAAGTCCGTTGTACGTTAATTAATAACGTTCACGTTTGACTGATTTCCGCTTGCACGTTCACAACTTGAAACGGGTCTGTACAGACCTATTAAAATAACCAAACGCTGTTGTAATTTATTGATGATAAATTTGTATTTTTCCCAGAACCGTCAACTTCAGTTTCCATCATTGAGCGTAGCCAGTGTTGCGTGATCGGTCTATTTTGTGTGATGACTGACATTTTGTCAAAGCTATACAACTGGCAATGTCTTATTAAATATTTTAAACAACAACATTGTCAGCAAACAACTTGTTGTTTGCAGAATGCATGCCTGTGGAGTAATCGGAACCTAAGTCAATATTTAAGACATTTATAATTGATATTTGTGCGCGTCGAAATACAAGAAGGAAATGTTTTATTTAACGACGCACTGAACACATTTTATTTACGGTTATATGGCGTCAGACATAATATCGTCAAGGACCACACAGATACCGAGAGAGGAAACCCGCTGTCGCCACCTCATGGGCTGCTCTTTTCGATTAGCAGCAAGGGATCTTTTATATGCACCATCCCACAAACAGGATAGTATACACCAGTTGTGGAGCACTGGCTGGAACGAGAAATAGCCCAATGGGTCCACCGACGGGGATCGATCCTAGACCGACCGCGCATCAAGCGAACGCTTTATTACTGGGATACGTCCCGGCCCTCGGTTACCGTAATAAACTGTAAAAAAAAATTGTTTAACGACACCACTAGAGCACATTGATTTATTAATCATCGGCTAATCTTAGAGACATAGAGAGGAAACCCGCTACATTTTTCAATTAGTAGCAAGAAATATTTTATATGCACCATCCCACAGACAGGATAGCACATACCACGGCTTTTGATATATCATCGAAGAACGAGGAATAGCCCATTGGTTCCACCGACGGGGGTCGAACCTAGACCGATGGCGCATCAAGAAAGCACTTTACCACTGGGCTACGTTCCGCCCCACATTAGGGAGAAATCGAAGTTTGTGAACATTATAATATATTTCTGATTAATGATAATAAAAAAAAATTCGAAGTAACTTTTAATGGCAACAAAGCTCGCGATTCATATAAGTATTATTATATGTGGAATTTTATCTGCTGTTGTTTCCAATAATTTTGTTTTAGTAAGAATGAGAGGTTTTTAAAGATAATTACAAAAATACGATATTTAATGACAAAGAGATGCAATATCGGTTACGTCCCTTTTCTGAAGTTTTACCTTATTACGAACTACTACCAATAAATTTTCATTGCTGATAACATTAAAAAGATGTAATTAAATTGATATAATCTTATTAATTAGGTGTTTTTAATGCTCAATGATTACAATGCCCAGTTTAAACGAAATATATTCAGTGTATTTACAAACAATGTATACTTCATTCATTTCATTAATTTATTTTACCAAAGCAAATTCCTTACAGGCATATACATTCGATTTGGCCTCAGACCACAATTAATTTCGCTATATGTTTCTATATAGCCTTAGTGGCTATAACATTTTTATCAATATCAGCAGGCCCGTGGATTTTCATATGTACCTTTGCCTGCCTGGGCGACACATACCCCGAAAAGGACAACCCCTGTTGTCCAGCTCTTTCTCACAGCATATTGGTTTAAACAGACACGCCCTCTAAACCAGGCCGGAGTACACCCATTTTACACAAAAAGCACTACTTTTGCATGGGCCGGAATTACCACAAACAAGTCTTCAATGTCAACAAGTTACACATGTTTACAAACTACATGCTCTCCCCTGTCACTTCAGTCAAATAGCTGCCACTTCATAGCTGTATGCCATGAAATAATCACAGTCAAACAGCAGACTACTTGCGCGGACAAATTTCCGGCTTTCCGGACAACCAAATGGGAAGATAACTGTAAACTGAGGCCAGTGACCATACAATGGCTACGTGCAATTCAATATACAGTATGTTAATAATAAGGTATAACAGTACATGAACACCTTACAAAAACATACTTAGGATGGACACAATTGTTTGTAAGAAATTAAGGATAGAGACAGATTGTTTTAGTTATCACGTTAATAATGTTACGGGTGGAGACAGGTTATAAAATAGCCAGTTCTCTACGATTAGTAGCGTCAACAAGAAAATCTTCCTAGATTGCGAAGCTGCTTAAAGGGGCATTCCCGAGTTTGCTGCATTGTAAGATGTTTCCGACTAATAAAATATTTCTACGATTAAACTTACATATTAAATATATTTTCTTGTTTAGAATATCAGTGTCTGTATATTCAATGTGTTTCTGGTCGTCTTGATATTTGTAAGAAGCCAAAACTGGAGTTTGTCTTCAAATAATTTCGTACGTACCAAAAAATAATATTTTAGGAAATAAAATAAAATTTAACCTACTACAAATATTGGAATGATCCGAAACACGTTTAATATGCAGCCACTAATATTTTATGCAGAAAAATATATTTGATGTAATTACAATCGTGAAAAAGTCTTTGTTAGTCGATAACATCTTTAAAATTGCAACAAACTCAGGAATGTCCTTTTAACATTTTGAATACTAGGTAACTGAATTAATTTGAATGTAGATGGTTTCTTCCAATAATACGTTTTGATATATTTAACCCACAAATCAGTGTAGGATGGACAGTACCAAATAAAGTGAAATTCATCTTCAATCAGGTTATACCGGCCTCAGTGGCGTAGTGGTTAGGTCATCAGTCTACATGCTGGTAGGTACTGGGTTCGGATCCCAGTCGAGGCATGGGATTTTTAATCCAGATACCGACTCCAAACCCCGAGTGAGTGTTCCGCAAGGCTCAGTGGGTAAGTGTAAACCACTTGCACCGACCGTGATCCATAACTGGTTCAACAAAGGCCATGGTTTGTGCTATCCTGCCTGTGGGAAGCGCAAATAAAAGATCCCTTGCTGCTAATCGGAAAGAGTAGCCCATGTAGTGGCGACAGCGGGTGTCCTCTCAAAAATCTGTGTGGTCCTACTACAGATTCTCTGGTCACGTTGTATTTGTTGGTAACGACCAATTTCTATTTAAAAAAAAGTTAATGTGCTGAACATCTATATTTACATATGAAACTTTTAATTCTGTAGGACAAACCTTTTGACAAATAATACTGTAGACAATGGTTATCAGTTAAAAACTTATAAATAAAACATTTAGAGAAAGCTGAAAATGTTGTATGTATATCTTGCAAATATATATTTTTCAGGCGTCATGAGGTCAGGTCATAGGTCTTTACGTGCACATTCAGAGCAAGCTGTTGTAGCGCACGCCTGTCCTGTCCCCGGCCGGCTCCTCCGTCCGGGACAGGAAAGGTGGGGGAGGGGGAGAGCACCAGCAGCCCGACCGTGGTCGGTAGCAGGCGGAGGCGGGGGGAGGGGGGGGGGGGTGAGGGTGCTATTGAATTTGGAATGGAGTAAAGTATTATGCCAAAGAGAAAAGGTGCGCAATTTGGGTTGAGGAAATTGGGCGCAATTTTGAACGGTCGGCCAAAAAGAAAGTTCCAGAGCTAATATAGGTTTTAACAGGCGTGCAGATACATCAGCAATAAATAGACTTTCACTGGTAACATTCTGACTCCACCATACATAGGGGCGAGACGTAGCCCAGTGGTAAAGCGCCCGCTCGATGCGCGGTCGGTCTGGGATCGATCCCCGTCGGTCGGCCCATTTGGCTATTTCTCGTTCCAGCCAGTGCACCACGACTGGTATATCAAAGGCCGTGGTATGTACTACCCTGTCTGTGGGATGGTGCATATAAAAGATCCTTTGCTAATCGGAATGAGTAGCCCATGAAGTGGCGACAGCGAGTTTCCTCTCTCAATATATGTGTGGACCTTAACCATATGTCTGACGCCATATAACTGTAAATAAAATGTGTTGAGTGCGTCGTTAAATAAAACATTTCCTTCCTTCCTTCCACCAAACATACGACATACCAACACTGTCCAGTAGTCGTTTCACATGTGTATTCCAATTAATATGTGATTCACAATCTTTAAACATTTCTCTAAGTAAATGTCTTTTAATATACAGTTATCATTGTGTATACGTTTCAACCAATATTTTAATATTGTTATATAATCTAGATATCTGAACGGGATTACGACCTAATTCATTGTACACCCAGGGGTTCAGAAATGAAAAATATTTCACTAGCCAGCCGGACTAGTACCAACTAAAATTTACTAGCCCGTCAGAATTTGTACTAATCCGACAGAACTCGATTGACAAATAATTTCATTTATATAGATTTACAAAATTTAAATAACATCCCACAAGTATTTAACAGACCAATCTATTCATAACCGGCAATACAATTTTAATGTAAAGAATCCATTTCTAAGGAGTATTGACCTTTGACCGACTCTGTTTCCTGACTGTCGATTATTTGGAACTCCGAAGTCTTCTATTGTCTATGCTGTACATATATTACGTATTTCATCATCATTCTCAAATGTTTTTTGAATGGTTTTAAATGTTGGCATGGCCGATGCTCTGTCGCGAATTCGAAGGAAAATTACAGTCAGTCAGAAAAAACCCCAGATCGCCCGTCGGACTGGTTGTTGCATTTTTTTAACTCGTCCGTCAGAATTTTTACTCTCATTTGGCGAGCGAGCGAGTACTTCCTGCACCCCTGTACACCATGTAAGTTGTGGTTTTACGATTCACACCAAGTATTTGTTTACACAATGAAAGATGAACCTTTTCAATAGCTGGAGACTTAGCAAAGGCCAACGTCTCACAGCCGTAATTAAGTATAGGTAGTATATATGTATCAAACAAGTAAATTTCTGTTTCGACATTAACACTTAAAGGGACATTCCTGAGTTTTCTGCAATGTTTAAGATGTTATCGACTAACAGAGACTTTTTAACGATTGTAATTAAATATCAAATATATTTCCCTGCATAAAATATTAGTGGCTGTATATTAAACATGTTTCTGATCGTTCTAATATTTGTACTGGGTTAAATTTCGTTTTATTTTCTAAAATATATTTTTTCGTACGTACAAAATTATTTGAAGACGAAATCCAGTTTGGGCTTCTTACAAATATTAAGACGACCAGAAACACATTGACTATACAGACACTGATATTCTAAACCAGAAAATACATTTAATATATAAGTTTAATCGTAGAAGTATTTTATTAGTCGAAAACATCTTACAATGCAACAAACTCAAGAATGTCCCTTTAATTGTTTGGACGACCTCTTTAAACTAAATAAAGCTTTACGCCTTTGACGTGCTATATGCCTGTGGACCGGCCTCGGTGGCGTAGTGGTTAAGCCATCGGACTACAGGCTGGTAGGTACAGGTTCGCAGCCCGGTACCGGCTCCAACCCAGAGCGAGTTCTTAAGGGCTCAATGGGTAGGTGTAAGGCCACTACACCCTCTTCTCTCTCACTAACTACTAACCAACTAACAACTAACCTACTGTCCTGGACAGACAGCCCAGATAGCTGAGGTGTGTGCCCAGGACAACGTGCTTGAACCTTAATTGGATATAAGCACGAAAATAAGTTGAAATGAATGAATGAATATGCCTGTGTGTATTAAGTAAACTTTCCATTGTAATAAAACATGAGTCCTAAATAGTTAAAGGAGTCGACAATTTCTATAATTTCACCATCATAAGCCCAGTGTTCATTTTTCTTTTTTCCACCCCTTTTCCTAAATACAATAATTTTAGTTTTGGCAGTATTTACTACGAGTCTCCAGTCTTTACAATTTAACTTAAGTTTATCAAGCATATTTTGAAGAAGAAGGACATTTTTATTTAACGACGCATTCAACACATTTTATTTACGGTTATATGGCGTCGGACATGTGGGTAAGAACCAGACAGACAGACAAAACCCGCTGTCGCTACTTCATGGGCTACTCTTTTTCGATTAGCAGCAAGGGTTCTTTTATATGCACCATCCCACAGACAAGATAGCACATATCACGGCCTTTGATATACCAGTCGTGGTGCACTGGCTGGAACGAGATATAGCCCAATGGGCCCACCGATGGGGATCGATCTCAAACCGACCGCGCATCAAGTGAGCGCTTTACCACTGGGCTACGTCCTGCCCAGCATATTTTGAAGACCCTCGACAGTTTCAGAAAATATAACAAAAGATAGAGGTTCAAAATACCAATTTGTACATTATCACAATCATTATTAGTCAAATAACTTTTAAAGTCATTAATGTACATAGAAAATAAAAGAGGCGATAACGCCTCTCCTTGTAAAACGCCAACAAACATATCAAGTGAATCAGTTAATGAACCACTGTTTCTAAAACATGCTTTAAAGGCGTTTAATTATTTTTAATATTCTTCCATTAATTCCCGAGGAAATAAATTTTGTCCATAAACATATTCTGTCAATACTGTCGAATGCACGCGTATAGTCAATAACACAACAAGACAAAGGTTTCTTACTGGACATTATAAATTAATAATTAAATTACAAATTATCAAATATGTTCAGATTTGCGGCCCATTCATACAAACATTGTAAATCACTTGTTCAGAGTACCCATTTTATATGTATCAGGGGTGGGAATTCTCCTCGGATCAGATGTTTTCCTCTCATGGAACATTGCGTTTCTTCGCATTTTAATCGTCCTTTCCTCCTAAATGTGTCAGATGGCACAGATTTTAACCTAGGATTTCGAGAATTTCCGGGACCCCTCTAGATTTCCTCTTTTTTACAGTTCACCAATTACCACCCTTGAACATAAGTTTGCGGATGATTTTGTTTTGTTCATACTCAAATGAACGTAAAAGAAATAACAGCAGTATTTATAATTAAATTTTAATTAGTCTTGCTAATAATAACACTAAAAGTTTATACTTTCTTTTGATTTATTTTTGGTCCATAAATGATAACTCTCAATAAGACAACTTGCCCATATCAAATGACGTCATCAGATTTGATATGACGTTTGATATATCCTGATTATATCATTAATAAGCATAAAAGTAGATGTGGTTTTGAAAATAATCCACCATAAGTTGTAGCCCGAGTACTCTGACGCTAAAGGAGCTAGACGGATATTTGGACAGTTAAAATTTAACGTCCGTCTAGATCGCTTACCGTCAGTGTACTCGGGCTACATGAGTTGCAGAAAATGACTTGTTATTTTGAAAATTTTGGTTTCATGGGAAACATGACGGGAAAGAGAGGAAATCCTCTGCCATTACTCCGTGAGCTGCTGTTGTCTCTGTCTCTTTCTCTCTCCTTTCTCTCTCCTTCCTCTCGCTCTCTCTCCTTCCTCTCTCTCTCTCTCTCTGTGTTTCTCTCTCCTTCCTCTTGGTTTCTCTCTCTCTCTCTCTCTCTCTCTCTCTCTCTTTCTCTCTCTCACTCGCTCTCGCTCTCATTTTAAAACAATATGTATCGCATGGCAAAGTCATCAAAATCTGTAGTCTTGTTTATGTATCTATCTGTCTATCGGCTGATCAGAGGCAATGAAATCTCAGATGGCTGAGATAAGAAAATGATTTTCAGTTAGTTACGTACAATACTCATCTCCCCCACAGCGGTGTAATAAACTTTGAGCGGTAAACACGCTCGCACATAATAAACGGCTGAACATTCGGTATTGTAATATTTAATTCGTGTCTGTGGATATCCTTCCACAAATATTTTACACAAAAACATGTAATACAACGACCACAAATTAATCCCCCCGTGTCTCCTTTACTATCCTCCGCGGCGTAACAATTGCGCATGATTATCTATCAGTGTCACCAGTCGTTTTATTAATAAAGGCACTTGAAATGCATTCCTGGTTTGTAGACAGAACCTTGGAGTATAAATTTTGTTTCACAATTACTAATAAAGGCGCGTTTTAAAGGGTGAAGTTCGTTGTGTTTATCGACATCCGAAACTCACAATGATTACTTAATTACGGGACGACTACCATTTACATAGGCGTACGGGCTCCCACTTTTCTCTTTTTTTTTTTTTTTTCTTCTTTTTTTTTTTTTGGGGGGGGGGGGGGGTGGTTTCTGTCCGAATTAAACGAAAATGCCTGAATCTGGATAACAACATTTATTCATATTAGCATTTTTAGCAGACATCGAAATCATCTTCATAAGACAAACAGAAGCTGAAAAACACGTGTTTTGAATTTGGCGGCCATCTTGGATTTCGCAACCTGGCGGAGTTAGCCCACACTTTTGAGAGGGTCACCCACGATACTTTTTATTCAGGTGGCTTTGAAGATGTGAAAAACACCTTCAAACCTTTGTCACCGTAAACAAAAACAAAAAAAGAAATGTTATTTAACGACGCACTCAACACATTTTATTTACGGTTATATGGCGTCAGACATATGGTTAAGGACCACACAGATTTTGAGAGGAAACCCGCTGTCGCCACTACATGGGCTACTCTTCCGATTAGCAGCAAGGGATCTTTTATTTGCGCTTCCCACAGGCAGGATAGCACAAACCATGGCCTTTGTTGAACCAGTTATGGATCACTGGTCGGTGCAAGTGGTTTGCTGCCTGTTTTGGGGTTTTTTGCTTAACGACACCACTAGAGCACATTAAATAATTAATCATGGTATTGGATGTCAAACATTTGGTAATTATGACTCGTAGTCATCAGAGGAAGCCCGCTGAATTTTTCTATTAGCAGCAAGGGATCTTTTTTTAATGCACTTTTCCACAGACAGGAAAGCACATACCACGGCCTTTGTCCAATTGTGGTGCACTGGTTGGGACGATCCTGCGACGAAAGCACCTCAAGCGAGCACTCAACCGACTGAGGGTGTAGTGGTCTTACACCTACCCACTCGTCGTTAAAACTCGCTCTGGGTGGGAGCCGGTACCGGGCTGCGAACTCTGTATCTACCAGCTTTATGTACGATGGCCTAACCACGACACCACCGAGGCCGGTTTTTTACCCGGTTATGTTATGTTATGTTATGTTATAGGGATTAACGTGCACATTCAGAGCAAGCTGTTTTAGCGCATGCCTGTCATGGGCACAGGTGCCGGCCTCTGTCGGCTCCTCCGTCCAGGACAGGGTTGAGGTGGGTGGAGAAGGGACCGCCTGCACTGACAGGTGCAAGAGAGCACCAGCAGCCCGACAGGGTCGGTAACAGGCCGAGGGTTGTTTTGGGTGCTGTGAAATTTGGAATGTCCCGTAGGATTAATGCCAAAGGGAAAAGGTGCGCATTTTGAATGAAGGAAATTAGATGCGGTCCGCCGAATGAAAAAAGGTGAGCTATATAATTTTGGAAATTAGTTTGCCGAGAGTAGCTCGTTATTTTCCGATTAACAGAATGGGATCTTTTATATGCAGCACCCCACAGACAGGATGGTACATACTACAACCTTTCTTACAGCAGTTGTGGAGCGCTGGCCAAAACGAAAAACAGCCAATGGGCTCACCGAACGGGGATCGATCCTAGACAGACAGCGCATCAGTTTGAAGGCTGCTTACGATAGCCGATGACTGCGATAGCACAGGTGTTTATTAAAACTGTAGGTGTGTTTGTATTTTGCATCAGTAACTGATGTTATAATTTGGTGATGCAAGGTCTCTTGAGAGTGACGAATACAGCACATATTCACTATCTCTGTGTGGACTGTTCCTCATCATGGTGCAGGGGTGGGCAACATTCTCGTGGGTTTCCTTGAGAGTGACGAATACAGCACATATTCACTATCTCTGCGTGGACTGTTCCTCGTCATGGTGACAACTTTTTCTTGGGTTCCTTTAGAGTGGCGAATACAGCACATATTTAGTATATCTGGAAACGTAAAAAAAAAAAGAAGTGTTTTTTCCTCTATATAAATAAAGATAAATATTTTGCTTGTGCACCCCCCCCCCCCCCCCACACAAACACATACATACACTAAAAACTGTTCCTCTTTTAGAGATTGTGTCGCCTCCCTCCCTCCGCCCCATTTTAGATCTCATTCCTACGGGTATGTTTTGTTTGATGCTGGAGTTCGAAGAAATTAAATGTTCAAAGCACGAAATTAAATTAAAATGAAATCGATTTAGCCTTAACAAAACAACAACACAGACACACAACATATACCTACATCACGCGACTGGCTTCAACTAAAACCCGATTACTGATGGAAGAGGGATTAATTTTAATGGGAAGATTTTACACACACAATAGGTCGCTTAAAAGGAGATAAAATACGACTTGGTTTACAACCACCGAGCACGTGGCCCACGTCTCATTAATTATTATACTAACATGATAAGGTTTAACGTGCAGAATTAACAACCATATCAGTTTCGTGGACGTCAGAAAAGACCTTTAAAAAAAAAACAAGAAGAAGAAGAAGAAGAAGAAATAATTAATAATGAATGACTGCCCAGAACAAAGAAAGAAAGAAATGTTTTATTTAACGACGCACTCAACACATTTTATTTACGGTTATATGGCGCCAGACATATGGTTAAGGACCACACAGATTTTGAGAGGAAACCCGCTGTCGCCACTTCATGGGCTACTCTTTCCGATTAGCAGCAAGGGATCTTTTATTTGCGCTTCTCACAGGCAGGATAGCACAAACCAGGATAAATTATTTTGTTGCATTTCTTTTACCGTTTAAAGATCATCAAATTTTTTTTTTTTCTGATAAATTATTTGGTTGAATTTATTTTATAAGTATCTATAATATAATACACACGACCGTTTTAACAGATTACAACCCTTCTGATCACTTCTACTGTTTTGATCAGCACTGCCGACAGTTTTGTTTTTGTTTTTACCCAATCTAATTAAAATTAGCTCCACAATTACATGTGGATCTAACACCAGCCAGCTGGAGCTCATGTCCACCAATCAAAACCTTACTTGCAAAATCCTGCCAGTGGTTTAAAACTAACAACACTGCGTAGTCCCCAATGTCCAGGTAACATTTCGTCTGCAAATAATAATTTAAATATTGACCAATCACACTTCGCCTTTTATAACGTTATTTGGAAGCATACAAATTCTAAAAATATCGGGCGAGTCTATTTTAGTGGCCGCAGTACAGCGAACCATACCAATACGTACGGGGTGGGTTATCAGTCTTCAATTTTACATTAAAAATTATTTATTTATTTATAAAAAAACCCAACTAAATCAGTCTTCAGTTTTACATTACAAATTATTTATTGTATAAAATAAAACATGTTTTAAGGCATTCGTAATTCACACGAAACATGTCGTATACCCTCAGGATAATTCGGAATGTTTTCAAATTATTTTTAAATCACTGGCAGGATTCTGCAAGTAAGGTTTTGATTGGTGGACATGAGCTCCAACTGGCTGGTGTTAGATCCACATGTAATTGTGGAGCTAATTTTAATTAGATTGGTTTTTACCCGATGTAATTAAAATTAGCTCCACTCAACACTATTACATGTGGATCTAACAGCAGCCCGTTGGAGCTCATGTCCAGTTGACCTTTCATTCGACCAATCAAAACCTTACTTGCAAAATCATGCCAGTGATTTAAAAAGAATTTGAAAACATTCGGGATTATGCCGAGGGTATACGAAATGATTCGGATGAATTACGAAGTATGCCGGAATCTAATTTCAATATAAAAATTTTATATAAAATTCGTTTCAAGACGAAAAAAAACCGTGATGGTATAGCCATAAAATCTGTTTATACTAGTATACAATCCCAAGTTTATTACTGCACTTTTTTCCCCTGTTTTTTCAATGTTGAAATAGACCAGCAAGTTCGCCTATTGCATAAATAGTCTCGCCCGATATTTTTAGAATTTGTATGCTCCCGAATAACGCTATAAACGGCGAAGTGTAATTGGTCAATATTTAAATTGTTATTTATAGACAAAATGTCACCTGAACATGGGTGTCCACACAATGCTGTTAGATCTACTGGTAGGGGACTCCAAACCCTGAGTGAGTGCTCCGCAAGACTCAGTGGGTAGGTGTAAACCACTTGCACCGACCAGTGTTCCAAAACTGGTTCAACAAAGGCCATGGTTTGTGCTATCCTGCCTGTGGGAAGCGCAAATAAAAGATCCCTTGCTGCTAATCGGAAGAGTAGCCCATGTAGTGGCGACAGCGGGTTTCCTCTCAAAATCTGTGTGGTCCTTAACCATATGTCTGACGCCATATAACCGTAAATAAAATGTGTTGAGTGCGTCGTTAAATAAATCATTTCTTTCTTTCATGTTCAGAGCTGGAATTAAGATGTATGATACTATTTTACTTCATTCCTTAGTCTCGTTATCATCTAGTGTAAGTGTCGGGTACTCGGGTTCGAGTTTGACCATCGAGTACTCGAGTCCAAAATGCCCAATGACCTATATAAGCATACGGACAAGGGGACAAGGGGGGGGGGAGGGGGGAGGCGACCGCCCCCTAGTCCTAGAGCAAAACCTCAAATTCTGGCAAAAATGAGAGAGATATTCGGGCAAAATGTGCTAACCTGAGACCTTTTTACCATGTACTTCCATCATTCTACCCTCAAAATTAGTTGTAATCTTTGTACAAATGCGTAGTGATTCGTTTGCAACCCTATGAAGCTGTTTGGTAGTAAAAATAAGTTTGTTTTGTTTAACGACATCACTAGATCACATTGATTTGTTAATCATCGGCTATGGGATGTCAAACATTCGGTAATTTTGACAAATAGCCTTAGAGAGGAAACCCGCTAACCTTTTTTTCCATTAGTAGAAAGGTTTTTTTTATATGCATCATTCAATAGACAGGATAGCACATACATGACCTTTGATATACCAGTCGTGGTGCACTGGCTGGAACAAGAAATAGCCCAATGGACCCACCGACGGGGATCGATCCCAAACCGACCGCGCATCAAGCGAACGCTTTACCACTGGGCTACGTCCAGCCCCTATTTGGTAGTAATGCTAATAATATTATGAATAAACGTTGGTATCCAGATTCGGGCATTTTCGTTTAATTCCGGCAAAAGCCGGTCTGCCCTCCTACAAACAAAAAGGGGCAGGACGTAGCCTAGTGGTAAAGCGCTCGCTCGATGCGCGGTCGGTCTGGGATCGATCCCCGTCGGTGGGCCCATTGAGCTATTTCTCGTTCCAGCCAGTGCACCACGACTGGTATATCAAAGGCTGTGGTATGTGTTATCCTGTCTGTGGGATGGTGCATATAAAAGATCCCTTGCTGCTAATCGAAAAAGAGTAGCCCATGAAGTGGCGACAGCGGGTTTCCTCTCTCAATATCTGTGTGGTCCTTAACCATATGTCTGACGCCATATAACCGTAAATAAAATGTGTTGAGTGCGTCGTTAAATAAAACATTCCTTTCTTTTTTCCTACAAAAAATTGGGGGCCCGTACGCCTATGAGATAACCTAGCAGAAATGTCAGATCGTGTCATTCAAGTCTCGATCAACGAAGCGACTCGATAGAGATTACTCGAGGATTTAACTTCATGAATTGCCGTAAGTGGGTGCTTTATGTCTTATGCACAGAATAGGCCTACGAAATGACTAGCACGTAGTTTCACGTATATCTTACGTGTGTTTTAATATTATGTTACGGGTGTTTATGTACTATGGACGTCGAAGGACAGCAATTGAAATAGGGATGTAGGTCGGTCTAGCGGGGGGGTACAACATTCTAAAACTGGCAAGACTGAATTTGCTGAGCTCCCGAAGGCAGTGTGTCACTGTGTGGGAGTGTGTGTGTGGGGGGGGGGGGGGGGGGGGGGGAGGTGTCCATAGACATGTTTCCTTGGTAAATTTTAAAATAAAGAAAAAGAAAAAAAAAATGTTTTATTTAACGACACACTCAACACATTTTATTTACGGTTATATGGCGTCGGACATATGGTGAAGGACCACACAGATATGTGGGTGTTTTAATTGCCAGTGTCATGTAAATAGCTTAGTGGGTAAATCACCATGTTCATGGCTGAGAGGCACTAAGTTCAAACCCAACCAGAGGCTATGTGGGTGTTTTAATTGCCAGTGTCATCTAAATAGCTTAGTGGGTAGATCACCATGTTTATGTCTGAGAGCTACTAAGTTCAAACCCAACCAGAGGCTATGTGGGTGTTTTAATTGCCAGTGTCATGTAAATAGCTTAGTGGGTAGATCATCATGTTCATGGCTGAGAGTTTCCATAACAGAAGGTTTCATATGCATCGCTAAGGCCGTTATATGTCTTTAAAATGTTTGGCGAAGTTGACTAGGAGCCCGATTTAAACCTCTGAGAGACAACTGGTGCGATATTACTTCAAATTGACAATTTCCAGCTCTCCGATGATCCATTAATATTTGGATTGACTTGCATATACATGTATTGATATTAACATAACCGGCTTGCGTATGTAAATAATTATTACGTCACGCTTAGAATGAAGAAGAAATATGAAGTGCGTGCGTGCATGCATGTGCGTGTGTGCGTGTGTGAAAATACCAGTACCCTGTATTGTGTCATGTTGCTTGTATAAATTTCAATTGACCCCTCCGTATGACGAGTTAACCACGCCCCCCGTCACACGTGATGCAGGGTTAGACAAACTTTCAATAATGGCTGCCGATACGCATATGTCGATAGCAAAATCAACCGATCTGCCGATTAAGTTTTCGCCTTAATGTATTTAGAAATATCGTTGTTTAATTGAAAAGCCGACAAGAGGAGACATTCAAGTGTTTCATTACAAGGTACATTTACGATGACAACGTGATTTAAATCGACGAAATCATGTTTACTTCAGTACATCGAAGCACAAGAACCCGGAAGTGACGAACGTCGAATGCAAGCAAACGATGATTTAAAACATCCTATGCCAACTTTTGTCAGAACTGACAAATTAAAATGTCTTGTTTCGTTTTTCTTCTTCTTCTTTTTCATCTTAATTTTTGTTGTTGTTGTTCGACTTTTATATTTATGGAATCCCGATATGCCGAGGAACAAATGAATAGAAGTCGCGGCGACGACGCGGCCTCGACTTGTTTAAAACCGTGGCGTCTTTATTTTCGGTCGGGTTGCTTTAAATGTTTTGTTTGTTTGTTTGTTTTAAAAGGGAGGGGGGGGGGGGCATGAGCAGTAACATTAATATACAAGGCGTAGGGGAATGCTATCAGTGTATTATAATTTTATGCACAAAAGGATATAAAACTATAGCAGGATACAGTCGCATGTGCAAAAATTATGCAAGTAGTGGTTTAGATTGTGGGATTCCGAAGTTTATGTGGGTGTATTCTTACATAGCTGCACTGCTTGAACCAACCGGTATACTATTAATGAAACCAAAGCCATACACCAATTTAAAAAACCCAACAAAAAACCCAACAACAAAACAAAAACAAATTCACAACTGGCATAGCCAGAGGGTGAGTTGGTGGGGACCACATCTTTGGGCCTCCAGTTATGTATACTAACATATTGGCCTGTCTTCGTTCTGACAAGACACATTAGGGCTGTTTACGTTTGGGTGCCCCATCCCCTCTTTATAAAATCAGGCTGTCCAGCACACCCTTTTGAAAAAGTTGGACACAATTAGGAATGAAAATATAGAAAATGTAGGACAAAAGTAGGAAAACGTAGAACAAAAGTAGGACTGAAATAGTACGTAGCGACATTATTCATGCTCATAACACCTTTTTATGTGGTGCTCAGTTTGTACATGTATTTTGTGTTCTATCAAAAATAATGTGATCTTATCTAACGGTCACGTTATACAGTTATTTCAAATTACTGAACACTATATTAATCAATAAACATATTTACATGCATAGGAATGCTGATGCACAGTAAAACAGAGTTAACATGATTAATTTAAGTTTTCCATAATGTATTATAGATTCTGAAGTCATACATACACATTGTACATTATAATCATGTTAATCATTGGAAAATATGTTGGCTTTGAGGGTGTAATTTTAATATGTTGAGATTATATGGTGCCACAAATTGGGAGATATATCTTGCTGCCAAGAAAATGAATGAATGAATGAATGAATGTTTAACGACACCCCAGCACGAAAAATACATCGGCTATTGGGTGTCAAACTATGGTAATGCAAACAAATAAGATTATGATCAACATCAATATAAAAAATCAAGATTTAAACAAAAACAGTGCAAAGAACTGTGCAAAAATACAAACATTACAGATAGACACTGACTTTTACTCAAAATTTCAATTTGTGCTGTATTGGCCATTCTCAAAGAGAATGTTACACCCCTGCACCACGGTGAGGTTACAGCACGCGCAGGGGTGCTGCCAAGAAAAATTAAAATAATTCCCATGACTGATGACTTTTATAATAACACAAGGAATATGCACACTTTAACAGCAATTCGTGGCATTTTCAAACAAAAAATTAAGAAAAACTAACTATTCTGAAGAAAAAAAGGAGGAAAAATAGGACAAAGACAAAAAATTAAGAAAAAGTAGGATAGCTCGACAGTCTGTAAAATATTTGCCAATTAAGCCAGTACAACACAGTGTTTAAATAAATTATAAACTCATGTGTTGTGGCAACAACTGTTGGGAATCAAACTTGAAGCTTCTGGCCCCCACAACCCAATCTCACCCCCCCCCCCCCCCCCCCCCAATTAGTTATCCTACTGTCACACAAAATGTACTCACAAAGCTTTATCTGTTCTAGAGGCATAGGCAGATAAAAAAATAGTAATAAACATTTTAAGACAACCCATGCCTACAGAACAGTAATAATAATAAAAAATAAAATTTAATTAAAAAAATGTATATATATATATATATATATGTGTGTGTGTGTGTGTGTGTGTGTGTGGTTTAGGCGCTGATTATGGTAGCAACAGATGTTGCAAATCATACATTTTCAAACAAAAACAAAAACAAAAACAAACCCCCAAAAACCAAACTGTTAATGTGTGGAAAGCCATATGAGAAGAAAGAGAAAAATACATTTTGTTATTAATAAAATAAAAAATAAAGAGCGACAATCTAGAGAATATTGAATAGGAGGTGCTACACGAATTGTGCATATACTCCCAGTAGCTTAAAAAAGTAAAGTTTGTTTTATTTAACGACGCCACTAGAGCACGTTGATTTTTCTATCTTATCATCGGCTATTGGACGTCAAACATATGGTCATTCTGTCTGACACTGCGTTTTTTTTAGAGGAAACCCGCTGTCGCCACATAGGCTACTCTTTTACGACAGGCAGCAAGGGATCTTTTATTTGCGCTTCCCACAGACAGGATAGCACAAACCATGGCCTTTGTTGAACCAGTTATAGATCACTGGTCGGTGCAAGTGGTTTACACCTACCCATTGAGCCTTGCGGAGCACTCACCCAGGGTTTGGAGTCGGTATCTGGATTAAAAATCCCATGCCTCGACTGGGATCCGAACCCAGTACCTATCAGCCTGTAGATCGATGGCCTAACCACGACGCCACCGAGGCCGGTCCCCAGTGGCTTAATACGATGCGTCTAATACTTCTATTACAAAATTCTAACATTATTGCCAATGTTATTTGATTTAGTGCAGTGATACTTTAACAATACCACTAGAGGCGATTAATTAATTATCGGATATCAGTTTGGTAATTCGGACATAGTCTTGAAAGGAAACCCTCTACAATTTTCCACTGGCAGCAAGAGGTCTTTTCCATAGACAGGATATCACATACCACAGTATTCGGTAAATCAGTCACTGGCACCGTATGGGATGGAAGAGCGGGACGGAAGAGCTCAATCGATAGCGTGTCCGCCTGTGAAGCGGTCGGTCAATTGATCGATCCTGCTCAGTGGACCCATTTGTAGTTTGGGCCATTTTCCGTTCTAACCAGTGGTCCATAACTGGTCCATCAAAGGCTGTGGTATGTGCTGTCCTGTCTATGGGAAAGTGCATATAAAAAACCTTTGCTCCTTATCGGAAAGAGTAGCCTATGTGGCGGCAGCGGGTTTGACGTCCAATAACCGATTATAAGATAAAAATCAATATGTTCTAGTGGCGTCGTTAAATAAAATAAACTTTACTTTTGTATGGGATGGGGAACTACCCACTGGGTCCGCCAAGAAGGATTGATCCTACCCGACACAATATAAATGTAATTAAAGCGGCAGTATCCGGAATATTTTTATTATTTAAGCATATAGAACAGAAAATCCAATTACGTGTGGTGCATACATGATAGGATAGGATTTTGGTTTAGGATGATTACTGGGAAGCAGTCCAAGCTATCATTATTAGTGTACAGAATGTTATTGAATGATTATAATACACATTTTTATGATCACAAATGGATAGCTTTTATAAAATCAATTTTAGATAATATTGGTTGCACATACATATGGTGGTCACATTGTGAGCGTATTAATAGTGCTTCATTGTTGAAAATGTTTATTTCAACAAAACTCATAGATCAATTTTTGCAAACATGGTACAGTCATATTGACACTTCATCGAAAGCATCTTGTTACAAAATATTTAAAAGCAGTATAGCATTCGAAAATTATTTACATTTATTAGAAAAAAAAACATTGGTGCCCATTGTTACGTTTTAGAGTATCAAACCACAATCTTCCAATAGAGACAGGTAGATGGATACGTAAACCATTACATGATAGATTGTGTTTTTTTATGCAACACTAACGACATCGGAGATGAATTCCATTATATTTTTACATGCCCATATTTTAATCAATTCAGACTTCAATATATACCGAAATATTATCGATCCAAACCAAACACATATAAATTTCACGAATTATTTAATTGTAAAAAAACTGGTGTCCTCCGAAAACTTGCAATATTTTGTAAACATATTATGAATACTTTCAAGCCCTCCGGCTCATAGCTTTATTGTATTATTATTGTGTATGCAAACCCAAACCAATTATTTATAATTATATTCCCATGTTCGTTTTATGTAGATATACTTATGTGAATAGTTTTACTCTGTCATCTTGTTAAAAAGTGTGAATTGTTGTATTATATATTGTTCCTCATATGCCGTGGATTACGGCCTGAGAGAAATAAATGTTCAGTTCAGTTCAGTCGCACAACCGAACTGCCTCGGTGAACTCGAACTCGGTGAACTCGACGCCGCACTCCGCATGGGTTTCACTACGCTGGCTTATCCAGATCAAAAACAAAGCCATTATTTCGAAAGTGGGACACTTTTGACGGGCTCCTACCGATCTTGGTTTTCATTGGCTTATCACAAGTGTGGAATTCCCCAACAAGAGATCACGTGAGATTTCGCAATTTTTGAACAAATTGAACTGTCTTGATTGAGGGTTCGTCTCATATCTCCAAAGCATATTTATATCCATTTTGGTATAGTACAACGCCTTTCCTGGGGTCGGTGGGTAAGGGATTTGCCTTGAAATTTTGACAGTGGCCAGCTGTTGGCATACGCGTTACATGTAAAGGGGTGTTACTAATTACGTAACGCTCTAGGGGTAGAGGAAGAGGGTACTGTGTTCGATTTACGTAACATTTTTCAAGACTATATGTTATTTTATTCATTACTTAGACCTAAAAAGGTGTTTTTTGGAAATGCGCGGTCAGTCTAGGATCGATCCCCATCGGCGGGTATATAAAAGACCATGGTATGTGATATTCTGTCTGCGAGATGGTACATATAAACGATCTCTTGCTAAAAAAAAATGTAGCGGGTTTCCAAGACGCGTGTGCAGGGATTTCAGCGGGGTTGGAGTTATAGATTGTGTTGAGCGAAGTTTATATGGGGCTATGCTTCCCCAGAAAATACATTTCAATTTTTTTTTAAGCTTGGGCAAGTAAAGGTTTCGACCTCCAATACCCTCCCCCTGCACATGCACCCGATTCCTCTCTAAGATTATATGTCAAAATTACCAAATGTTAGACATCCAACAGCAGATGGAAGGAAGGATAGATGTTTTATTTAACGACGCACTCAACACATTTTATATACGGTTGTATGGCGTCGGATGATTATTAAATCAATATGCTCCAACTTTGATGTCGTTAAACACCCCCCCCCCCTCACCCCCCTCACCCCCCCCCCCCCCCCCCCCCCCCCCCCCCCCCCCACCCCCCCCCCCCCCCCCCCCCCCCCCCCCCCCCCCCCCCCCCCCCCCCCCCCCCCCCCGCCCAACGATTTTAACACGTAAAATTAAGAAGTGAAAACCTTCTACTTTAGTATATTTTATTTTTTAAAAAAATATACATGATTAATGTGTTATTAGTATACAAACTAAACTTTGAAAGTTCTACTAACACTTTATAAAATATTAATTCTGAAATAGGAAGGTACGATTGTCGATAATACGTTGTCAAGATCAAACCGGTTTTAACTCTAGTACGGTATACTCAACCGAACGTTCTTCGTACAGCGCAAGATTTCTCTAATTTTTTTAGACGAACCCTAAACGCACATGTTAACTGAAACTGTCGTTTGTTTTTTTAGAGGAAACCCGCTGTCGCCACATAGACTACTCTTTTACGACAGACAGCAAGGGATCTTTTATTTGCACTTCCCACAGGCAGGATAGCACAAACCATGGCCTTTGTTGAACCAGTTATAGATCACTGGTCGGTGCAAGTAGTTTACACCTACCCATTGAGCCTTGCGGAGCACTCACTCAGGGTTTGGAGTCGGTATCTGGATTAAAAATCCCATGCCTCGACTGGGATCCGAACCCAGTACCTACCAGCATGTAGACCGATGGCCTAACCACGACGCCACCGAGGCCGGTCGCACAGGCGACGAATCGAGCGTATACTTTTGACGATCTCCGTTCATAGCGAACACACACACGAGTTTTTTAAAAGTGCATTTGAGCTTGTATGTCATATTTGTACATGATGTTATAATATGGTAACCAGAGAATGTAACTTTAAATACATTGTTGAATGCGTCAAAAATTTAGCATAACCATGATTTGAACAAATGGACTTTGATATTAAAGGTCTACAAAAATAAGGTACACACGCTCTCTCTTGGGTGACAAAACGTGCAGACGATTTGTCAACGGAGAAAAAAATGCACACACGCTGCACGATGTGTCACCATCTTCCGGGTCACAAATCGTGCAGGCGTCGCTGCACGATTTCGCATCCGGGTGACAAAGAGTGTCGGGGTGTCCTTACCTCACCAAAGATACACGGTATTGCCGAGTAGCTCGTTGTGTATTCTCTAAGTAGCTCGTTGTGTATTCTCTAAGTAGCTCGTTGTGTATTCTCTAAGTAGCTGTTATATAAACAAAGGATAGATATAGATTAATATATTATATTAACCGGCCTATGCTGCGTATAAAAGATCCCTTTCTGTTAATCGGAAAATAACGAGCTACTCTTGGCAAACTAATTTCCAAAATTATATAGCTCACCTTTTTTCATTCGGCGGACGGACCAAATCACGCCAAATTTCCTTCATTCAAAATGCACACCTTTTCCCTTTGGTATTAATCCTACGGGCTCCGCAAGGCTCAATGGGTAGGTGTAAACCACTTGCACCGACCAGTGATCCATAACTGGTTCAACAAAGGCCATGGTTTGTGCTATCCTGCCTGTAGGAAGCGCAAATAAAAGATTCCTTGCTGCTAATCGAAAAGAGTAGCCCATGTAGTGGCGACAGCGGGTTTCCTCTCAAACTCGGTGTGGTCCTTAATCATATGTCTGGCGCCATATAGCCGTAAATAAAATGTGTTGAGTGTCGTTAAATAAAACATTTCTTTCTTTTTTCTTTTTTAATCCTACGGGACATTCCAAATTCCACAGCACCTAAACCAACCCTCTGCCGGTTACCAACCCCGATCGGGCTGCCGGCGCTCTCTTGCACCTATCAGTGTAGGCGGTCCCTTCTCCACCCACTCCAACCCCTTCCTGTCCTGGACGGAGGAGCCGGCCTGTGCCCATGACAGGCATGCGCTAAAATAGCTTGCTCTGAAAATGCACGTTAATCCCTATAACATAATATAATCGGGAAAAACCGGCCTCCGTGGTGTCGTGGTTAAGCCATCAGAAATAAGGCTGGTAGGTACAGGGTTCGCAACCCAGTACCGGCTCCCACCCAGAATGAGTTTTAACGTCTCAATGGGTAGGTGTAAGACCACTACACCCTCTTTTCTCTCAATATAACCACAAACCACCTATCAACTAACCCAATGTCCTGGACAGACAGCCCAGATGGCTGAGGTGTGTGCCCAGGACAGCGTGCTTGAATCTTAATTGGGAAAAAAGCACGAAAATAAGTTGGAATGAATATATATATATATATATATATATATATATATATATATATATATATATATATATATATATAGTCTGCATTCAGAGCAGGTTGGACGTAGAACCGATGAATTTACACACACACACACACACACACACACACACACATATACATATACATATAGATATAGATAAAGATATATATATACAGTGAAACCCCTCAATACCGGACATCCATGGGACCAAGTAAAATGTCCGGTTTTCAGAGATGTCCGGTTTTCAGGGGTCTGCCTGGACGGAAATACCTTCCGTTCTCCATAAAATAGGGAAAGTGTTAAAGTGTTTTAAAACAAGAACAACAAGAATAATAATAAAAACATCTGCCATACCAGTTCATTGAGCTTATCAAATTTACATGCGTTATTAAACCGCCGTTTATTCCCGCTAATATTCTTTTCAAACTCTGCCTTATAAACCTCTCGTTTTTTGATGATATCTCCAACTGTTGATTTGCCAATACTAAACTTTTCACTCAAAGATCTTAACGTTGGTTTAGGTACACTTTCGAAACTTTTAATTATTTTGAGTTTATCATCGAGCGAGAGTTCAACACGGCGACGTTTAGCTGGACGTTCCGTCATGTTGAAAATCGACATGAAAATGAAACACTACTAACATCTATTCGACTACGCAAAGCCAACATATACTTTTGCTTACTCTTTATTTCGCTAAACAAACGTTTTAAAAAAACCCAACACATTCACAGAATAGGAAGGCAGCAAATTAAATTCCCTGTTATTTGTGTCAATCTTTGAAGCAAATCATGATTAGATTAGATTAGATATGTTTTAAACGTGCTCACATACCTTTATGGTTTCGAGCACGCCTATCCCCAGTCCGGCCTCCGATATAATCGGTGGTCTGACTCGGGGCAGGAAAGCAAATCATGAGACATGTTTGTGAAGGATCACATTTAAGACCTTAAAACACACTCGTAACTTAATAAAGACATCTAACCCAAACCCGAACTCCGCTAATGTTAACCATAATTACAACACAATCAATGTGTTTACAGTAGTTAACTCCATACCACAGCTTGCGATCAGTCCTTTTAATTGTTTATTGTCAAGTTGCTAATCTTGCCTGCTGAGCGGTACCTGTACTGTATGCAGCGGTGATTACACTGATAACAGCGATCTCGAGCATGCGCATATTGCACTAGCCATCGGTGTTCACAGACAGGTGGGCGCCATATTGATTGGTATCGGTTTGATCGTCCGGTTTTCAGGGGTAGGATTTACACTAAGTTGACACATTGGGACCGAATTGTTTGTCCGGTGTTCAGTTTAGAGGGGTTTCCGGTTTAGAGGGGTAAAATATAGTGTTAAAAGATGTGTAAATCACGGGACCGCGGAAAACGTCCGGTTTTGAGGGGATTCCGGTTTAGAGGGGGTCCGGTGTTGAGGGGTTTCACTGTATATATATATATATATATATATATATATATATATATATATATATATATATATATATATATATATATATATATATATATATATGTATATTCATTGGTTCTACGTCCATCTTGCTCTCTGACTGACCTGGTTATAGTCCATCTAGCAAACACAATTATTTGTTTTATTGTCAGTGCCCCGATTCCGTAAATGACCTGTCTCGACATGAGCGACCCCTGGCTGTGATTTCTGATCGGTGGCGAGTGCTTGCAACAGTGCACCAGTCTATAAGATCTCAATCAATCGTATTGTTACGCATCGCCGAATTAAATCAACAAGAGCTTGCCGCCCAGGTGTTACAATGGAGCCGACGTAGCCAAATAACGTGTTTGTTCTTCTCCATGGATGTTTGGAAACTTACACAAATGTTATTTTGTTCCACAAATTAAGCCATCCGACACCACGTGATTTGTGACGTAGGTAATTTGGCGTTATCGCAGACCCTATGGCGACGATCGTGTTTATTGCAATAAACCGGTGTACTTAATTTTATTATTAAATTTAAACCAGTTTCTGACAGGCACGGCGGAGCAGGTGTGTGTAGAGTGGGGAGGGGGGGGGGGGGAATTTAAAATGGATAAATAAATAGTATTGGTATTTGGTCTACGGTCATTTGCCGTGACGAAAGTTAGCTTGTTTTGTTTAACGACACCACTAGAGCACATTCATTTATTAATCATCGGCTCTTGGATGTCAAACATTTGGTGTTTTTTCCGTATAGTCTTAGAGAGAAAACCCGCTACATTTTTTCCATTAGTAACAAGAGATTTTTTTATATGCACCATCTTGTAATCATTGTATCTAGGGTATGGCAGGTATGGCAAGTAGCCTGGGCGCCACTTGAAGGGGGGGGGGGGGGGGCGCCACTGAGCAGTCTCTATTAATTTAAAGGGACATTCCTGAGTTTGCTATAATTTTTAAGATGTTATCCACGAACAGGGACTTTTTAACGACTGTAATTAAATATCAAATAAACATTTTCTGCATACAATATTAGCGGCTGTATATTAAACGTGTTTCTGATCGTTGTAATATTTGTATTAGGTTAAATTTCATTTTATTTCCTAAAATTGAGGGTGTTTTTTATTCGTACGTACGAAATTATTTAAAGACAAAATCCAGTTTGGGATTCTTACAAATATTAAGATGACCAGAAACACATTGAATATACAAACACTGATATTCTAAACAGGAAAATATATTTAATATTTTAATAGTCGGAAACATCGTACAATGCAGCAAATTAAAGAATGTCCCTATAAAGTCAGAGGCTATCTAAAAGATGGGTGTCAGATGTTTGGACAAGAGCGCAATTTCAGTGCTCGCCATGGGCGCTATTTTCCGTAAATACGCCACTGCTTGTACTTCAGGATAACACATACCACGGTCTTTGATACACACTGGGCAGGGACGAGAAATAGCTCAATGGGTCCACCGACGAGGATCGATCCTAGACCGACCGCGTACCTGGCGAGCGTGTCAAAACTGGGCTACGTTGCAATGATGACTTAATTTTACTTGTAGAATGCTCCGACGCCATATAACCGTAAATAAAAAGTGTTGAGTGCGTCGTTAAATAAAACATTTCCTTCCTTCCTTCCTTGTAGAATGCAGTAAATTGCATTTCAAGACATCGGTGTTTTTGTTTGTTTTGTTTTTATTTAATGATAAGATTTCTTTTTATTGGTACTGTTAATAGTTTAGATTGTAATTGCAGCAACTTATTTGATTAGACTATACAGCTGTTTATTGTAGGTAACTATTTTGGTCGATGACCGGTATTTATAACATTCAGCGTATAGTATAAAGTAAAGTTTGTTTTATTTAACGACGCCACTAGAGCACATTGATTTTTTATCTTATCATCGGCTATTGGACGTCAAACATATGGTCATTCTGACACTGTTTTTTTTTTTGTTGAGAAAACCCGCTGTCGCCACATAGGCTACTCTTTTTACGACAGGCAGCCAGGGATCTTCTATTTGCGCTTCCCACAGGCAGAATAGCACAAACCATGGCCTTTGTTGAACCAGTTATGGATCATTGGTCGGTGCAAGTGGTTTACACCTACCCATTGAGCCTTGCGGAGCACTCACTCAGGGTTTGGAGTCGGTATCTGATTTAAAAATCCCATGCCTCGACTGGGATACGAACCCAGTACCTATCAGCCTGTAGACCGATGGCCTAACCACGACGCCACCGAGGCCGGTCGCGGATAGTATAATACACATGAATATGAAAATTATTATGTAATTCGTGAAAATGCAATAAAAGTGTTGCAATCACCAGCATTTGTCAGGATGAATTTTACTTGGATAAAAGGAAATGTTGTATTTAACGACACACTCAACACATTTTATTTACGGTTATATGGCGTCGAACATATGATTAAGGACCACACAGATATTGAGAGAGGACACCCGCTGTCGCCACTTCATGGGCTACTCTTTTTGATTAACAGCAAGGGATCTTTTACATGCACCATCCCATAGACAGGATACCACATACTACGGCCTTTGATATACCAGTCGTGGTGCACTGGCTAGAGCGAGAAATAGCCCAATGGGTACACCGACGGCTATCGATCCCAGACCGACCGCGCATCAAGCGAACGCTTTACCACTGGGCTACGGTCCCGACCTTTATATTTAAGAAGGGTGAAAGTTAATTACGGTGCCAAAGGTGCGTGCAGGTCATTTTAGGGGTTGACCTCCGACCCCTGCTCCGAGCGAAAGAAAGAAATGTTTTATTTAACGACGCACTCAACACATTTTATTTACGGTTATATGGCGTGAGACATATGGTTAAGGACCACACAGATTTTGAGAGGAAACCCGCTGTCGCCACTACATGTGCTACTCTTCCGATTAGCAGCAAGGGATCTTTTATTTGCGCTTCCCAGAGGCAGGATAGCACAAACCATGGCCTTTGTTGAACCAGTTATGGATCACTGGTCGGTGCAAGTGGTTTACACCTACCAATTGAGCCTTGCGGAGCACTCACTCAGGGTTTGGAGTCAGTATCTGGATTAAAAATCCCATGCCTCGCTTGGGATCAGAACCCAGTACCTACCAGCCTGTAGACCGATGGCCTACGACGACGCCACCGAGGCCGGTGCTCCGAGCGAAGTTTCCTTACAATTTGTTTTTCATGACACGAGTCGACCACCCTGGAAACATCGCTCGCTACAATTTGGACGAAAACACTTCCTTGCACAATTTGCTGCACACACGCTTGTTAAAAATCGTTGACCTCAAAGCACCTGTTCTTCCGCATGACTTAATACATGACTTGTGTAAAATGACAATTATATAAGAAAGTAAGCCCATGGATGTTGAATATCCTTTTGTCACGTGAACCGCCGCGTGTAACATAAGTCACAGTAATAGTTTCGCAGTGTTACTGTGCGTAAACGCCTAGCTAGAGTAACAATGTCATGTAGTCTACATAGCATTAGGTGCTACTGTTTACTGGAATTTACAAAAAGTGCTAACAACAAACAAACACGCACACACACACACACACACACACACACACACACACTCACACACACATGCATATGCATACATACACACACACACACACACACACACACACATGCATACACACAAGACGTGACAGGGGGACAGACAGAGGAAGGGAGACAGGGAGACAGACACAGAGAAGGGGAGAGACAGGGAGACAGACACAGAGAGGGGAGACAGAGGGAGGGAGACAGATAGAGAAAGTGAGGGTGAAGAGAGGGGAGACAGACAGAGGGAGAAAGATAGGGAGACAAACAGAGAGGGAGACAGAGAGGGAGAGAGGGGGAGACAGGCAGGTTGACAGACTGACAGACAGAGAGAGGGAGACTGACAGACGGAGAGAGACAGCGGGACAGACTGACACACAGTGAGAGAGAGAGAGGGAGACAGAGAGAGAGAGAGAGAGAGAGAGAGAGAGAGAGAGAGAGCATGGGCGTACATAGGGGGGGGGATGGGTTCGACCGAACCCCTCCGAACCCCCCCCCCCCCCCCGAAATCGCTTTTTTTATAATTTAATATATCTGACATTGATATCTGACATTATTATATTTACTCAACATAGAAATATATGCCCAATATCTCTGAAATCTATTTTGGAACCCCCCTTTTCAAAACTCAACATAGAAATATATGCCCAATATCTCTGCAATCTATTTTGGAACCCCCCTTTTCAAAATCCTATGTACGCCCATGGGGGGGGGGGAGACGGGCAGAAGGAGATCAATAGAGGGACAGACAGAAAGAGAGAGAGGGAGAGGAGACAAATAGTGACATATAGAGAATCAGAGTGAGAGGAGAGACTGACAGACAGACAGACAGACAGAGAATGAGACTCACAGATGGGGAGACAGACATATGGAGAGAGACAGGGAAACAGACTGACAGAGAGGGGGATACAGAGGAAGACAGACAAAGACAGAGTGAGACACAGAAAGAAAGGCATGGAAAAAGAGTGGGGGAGAGAGGGCGGAGATACAAAGAGAGAGGGGAGGGAGAGAGATAGGGAGATGGGGGACAGAGGGAGACAGACAGAGTGAGACAGAAAGGAGGGAGGGAGAGACAGCGGGGGAGGGATAGGGAGGGAGATTTGTAATAATTGAAATTTGGCTCGGCTCAGTTCGGTATTTTTCAGTTAGGTCAATTTCCAGGCAGTATTCCAGTGAGATCCCCCCTCCCCCAATACACAGACATAAGCAGAATTCGAAATTTTTATAAGCGGAATTCGCAATTTATATAAGCGGAATTAGCAATTTTCATAAGCGGAATTCGCAAATTTATATAAGCAGAATTCGAAATTTATATAAGCGGAATTCGCTATTTTCATAAGCAGAATTGTCAATTTCCATCAGCAGAATTCGCAGTCTCCATAAGCAGAATTAGCTATTTTCATAAGCGGAAAAATCAACACGACTACATTAACTCATGCAGATAGCTGAGGTGTGGTGTGCCCAGGAAAGCGTGCGTGAACCGTTACTGGATATAAGCACTACAATAAGCCAAAATAAATGGAAAAGAACAGCGCAGTTTATCCGTCGTTTAATAATCTTAGTCTTCATTCGTCAGCGAAGAGTGGCGCTATTTTATTACGCGTACGTAGACATCTTTTGAAAAACACGCTGCGGTAATGGCACTCTTGTTTTGTCCGATTCCTGCGAGCGTTTAGTTCAACCACTCTGCCAAGCTTGGCCGGCCGTAATTAGTTCACACTTCATTGCTCAAGAGTCCCCAACACCGGGTCGACAAGATCAATAACGAAGCCGATTGTTTCGGTCACTTCTGACGTAAGCCAAAAACATGGATGATAACGAGGTTGAGTAATGAAAGCGAGGCTACAGTTTCTACTGCGAGTGAATATTGGGCCCATATATAAAGGCGTGTTGCATATGTGCCCGCCAGTTATTATTTGGCAAGAGAAGCATGAAAAAACTCAACTGGATTTGTTTTTCGGCGTTCATTGTTTTGCATCTGTTTACACCTACAGAAGCTGTCGGTAAGTGTTAATTTTCTTTCTTTTCATTCAAAATTCAAATAAACGTTTGTTTTGTTTAAAATAACCAGAGTACATTGGTAGGCCTATAAAAATATTGGATGTCAAATATTAAAATTTTTACACATAGTCTTTGACAAAACACGCTACATTTATTTTTCTGTGAGAAGCAAGAAACCTTGTATATGCACTTTTCGACAGACATGCCAGCACATACCTTGGCATTTGATATATTAGTCATGGTACTTCGCGTCAAGTTAATTTTAGCAATATTTCTCACAAAGAAAAAAACCCTCTGTAAAATGTTTACAATTCTTTGCTTCAAATTACTATTTCTATGTACATCCATGGTTTTGTTGTTGTTGTTGTTGTTTTTGTTGTTGTTGTTGTTTTTAGTTGTTGTTGTTGTTGTTTTTAGTCTATGTGCCTTTTTGATAATGTAAGATGGGACGTAGCCCAGTCGTAAAGCGCTCGCTAGATGCGCGGTCGATTTAGGATCGATCCCCGTCGGTAGGTCTGTTAACCTATTTCTCGCACTAGCCAGTGCACCACGACTGGTGTATCAAAGGCAGTGGTATGTGCTGTCTTTGTCTAAGAAGTGCATATAAAATATCCCTTGCTGCTAATCGAAAAGAGTAGCGGGTTTTCTCTCTAAGACCAAAATAGCCGATGATTAATAAATCAATGTTCTCTAGTTGTGTCGTTAAACAAAACAAACTAACTTATTTATATTGTCTAGCTGAGTAGACTAATACATACTTTTATCGTCAATTTTCTTCAACTCATGACCTTCCTTTTGATGGGGGGGGAGGCAGGACGTAGCCCAGTGGTACAGCGCTCGCTCGATGCGCGGTCGGTGTGGGATCGATCCCCGTCGGTGGACCCATTGGGCTATTTCTCATTCCAGCCAGCGCACCACGACTGGTTTATCAAAGGCCGTGGTATGTACTACCCTGTCTGTGGGATGGTACATATAAAACATCCCTTGCTGCTAATCGAAAAGAGTAGCCCATGAAGTGGCGACAGCAGGTTTCCTCTCTCAATATCTGTGTGGTCCTTAACCATATGTCTGACGCCATATAACCGTAAATAAAAATGCGTTGAGTGGGTCGTTAAATAATAAAAAAAATTCTCTCTTTTTTTTCCTTTTGAGAGAGAGGTAGAAAAGGTCGTTACCTTTCGTTTGTTTTGTTAGACATGTCATTTTCGAAAACCTGTTAACTACTGTGGTCGATGTGGGTCACATCCAAATGCAGTGTTAACGAAACTGACACTTCGTACTGCTCGCTATCTTATACGCGAAATAAAATTTAAGGAAGGAAATGTTATATTTAACGATGCACTCAACACAGTTTATTTACGGTTATATGGCGTCAGATAACATTTAAGAGATTGTGTGCACACGCGTGGGGAAATACTGAAAAAAGGGTATATTAGAAACATCGTTACGTAAATCCGCATTCCCTCCTTTGTTCAGTTCAGTTCATTTTAGTTCAGCAGCGTGTTTAACGTGCACATTCAGAGCAAGCTGTTGTTGTGCACGCCTGTCATGGGCGCGAGTTCTGACTACTGCCACCTCTTTCGTCCAGGATAGGAAAAAAATCCACCCCTCTCAAAACATTGGTTAAATATATGTATACATGTACATTTAAACCGGCCTCGGTGGCGTCGTGGTAGGCCATCGGTCTACAGGTTGGTAGGTACTGGGTTCGGATCCCAGTCGAGGCATGGGATTTTTAATCCAGATGCCGACTCCCAACCCTGAGTGAGTGCTCCGCAAGGCTCAATGGGTAGGTGTAACCCACTTGCACCGACCAGTGATCCATAACTGGTTCAACAAAGACCATGGTTTGTGCTATCCTGCCTGTGGGAAGCGCAAATAAAAGATCCCTTGCTGCTAATCGGAAGAGTAGCCCATGTAGTGGCGACAGCGGGTTTCCTCTCAAAATCTGTGTGGTCCTTAACCATATGTCTGACGCCATATAACCGTAAATAAAATGTGTTGAGTGCGTCGTTAAATAAAACATTTCTTTCTTTTTCTCAACATATTTACAATTAATACTTCTATACCGAGAATTTGGAAGTTACATACTTTAAGCCTACAGTATTGTTAGCTTGGACAAACGGCTTCCCGGATTTCGTGGCCATTTCCAGAGACCAAACCGGTTTTAATGGCCGAATTGTAATCCTAGTATTTAATGTCAAATGTCAAGATGTCAAACCGGTTGCCACCGACACTGATCCTTCAATACCGGTATCGGTGCTATAGTGGTTAAGCCATCGGGCACAAGACTGGTGGGTACTGGGTTCGCAACTCGGTATCGGCTCCCACTCAGAGCACGTTTTAACGACTCGATGAATAGGTGTAAGACCACTAGACCGACCTTTCTCGTTCCAGCCAGTGCACCACGACTGGTATATCAAAGTCCGTGGTATGTGCGACCCTGTCTGTAGGATGGTGCATATAAAAGATCCTTTGTTACTAACGAAAATAAAATGTATCGGGTTTCCTCTCTTAAGATTATATGTCAAAAATACCAAATGTTTGACATCCAATTGCTGATGATTAATAAATCAATGTGCTCTAGTGGTGTTGTTAAACAAAACAAACTTTTTTTAACACAAGGAAAGTAGAATGTGTCTTTATGTGGTTGGGGGGGGGGGGGGGGGGGGCGTAGTCCAGTGGTAAAGCGTTCGCTTGATGCGCGGTTGGTCTGGGATCGATACCCCGATGGGCCCATTGGGCTATTTCTCGCTTCAGCCAGTGCATCACAACCGGTATATCAAAGACCGTGGCATGTGTTATCCTGTATGTGGGATGGTGCAATCAAAAGATCCCTTGCTGCTAATCGAAAAGAGTAGCCCATGAAGTAGCGACAGTGGGTTTCCTCTCTCAATATCTGTGTGGTCCTTAACCATAATTATGTCTGACGTCATATATTACCGTAAATAAAATGTGTTGAATGCGTCTTTAAGTAAAACATTTCTTTACTTATGTTGTGGTTTAACAAACTGATGTTTTCCTAGGACTGAAAACCCAATATAGTCGCTTTAAACGCAGGTGTTTGAGCAATGTAAAACGCCTAATATATGTAGTCACACGTCTTTAAGACAAGAAAAGGCTTTGTAAATCCGGTCCGTAGATTTGTGACTGTACACCATAGTTTTCATATTAATACGCGTTATGTCCTGACAATGACATACAACGCCGAGTTTACGAAGCCGTTTTACTTTGACGCAGGTGTTTTAAGCATTGTAAATATAAAATTATGTAGTTACACGCGTGTAAGACAAACACATGGTTTTTGTTATTCAGGGCCTTCGTGTTAGGTTTTGTTTAACGACGCCATTAGAGCTGATAGATTTATTACTTATCGGCTGTTGGGTGTTAACCATTTGATAGTTTTGACACATAAACTTAGATAGGAAACCCGCCACATTTTTTCATTTGTATAACAAGGAATATTTTATATTCACTTTCCCACAGACAGGACAACACATACACAACCTTTGATAAACCAGTCGTGAGACACTGTTTGGGAGTGTGTGTGTGTGTGTGTGGGGGGGGGTTATGAATTAGGATAAGATACCATATGAACGTGCCTATATCGAATTAAGGTTCAGACACGTTTCTCCTGGGCACAATCTCTAACTTCACCAGTGACTGGGTCCGGGACAAAAGGGGAGGCGGGAGGGGAGAGGAGAGGAGGAGAGTTGGGAATGGGCAGCATTTGGAATAACAATTTGTGAAAAAGGACATATGGTTAAGGACCACACAAATATTGAGATAGGAAACCCGCTGCCGCCTCTCAATGGGCTACTCTTTCCGATTAACAGCAAGGGATATTTTATATGCACCATCCCATAGACAGGATAGCACATACCACGGCCTTTGATGTACCAGTCTTCGTGCACTGGCTGGAGCGAAAATGAGCCCAATGGGCCCACTGACGGGGATCGATCCCAAACCGACCGCGTAAAAAGCGAGCGCTCTACCACTGAGCTACGTCTCGTCTAATTTGTGAAAATGTTAATAGAATTTAATACTAATACTATATATATATATATATATATATATATATATATATATATATATATATATATATATACGTAGTGATATTCTATGTGCTACTGTAGTTGCTGCATTTTGTTATCATTTAAGAAGTGAATTTTGAAATTTTCCGAAGAGCGCTTTCGTTATTACAATTAAACATTTCTTAGAATTTTAGTAAATCAGGTATTTTGGTTTTTAACATAATAATATAGTAGGGGTGAAATATAATTAATATTACTGTTTTGACATGGGATTAACTGTGTATATACCGTAACGTAAAGTGGATTGCTTGACTTAACTTCGTCCATGTCGAGTTGTGACGTCAATTCATGTACTGCGTTTGCGGTTATTTGCGCTTGACGCTGAACCATACGATTTTATTATTTTATTATAGTCTTCGATTTATTTTCGTTGGAATATATGTACATCGTACGTAAACAAGTCTCGCTTGTTTTTGTTTTCTTTCGACTGTTTAGTGAAGCGGCGTATACATGCACTTACTGCTCCGTTCAAACAAGGGTAATGTGATAATTTAATTAAATATTTACACAACTGAAACAACGCTCGACTGAGGTGCGATCAGTCCCAGGATCGATCACCTTTAATGGAAACGGCCTCGGTGATGTCGTGGTTAGGCCACCACCGGCCTCGGTGATGTCGTGGTTAGGCCACCACCGGCCTCGGTGGCGTCGTGGTTAGGCCACCACCGGCCTCGGTGGCGTCGTGGTTAGGCCATCACCGGCCTCGGTGATGTCGTGGTTAGGCCATCACCGGCGTCGTGGTTAGGCCATTGGTCTACAGGCTGGTAGGTACTGGGTTCGAATCCCAGTCTAGGCATGGGATTTTTAATCCAAATACCGACTCCAAACCCTGAGTGAGTGCTCCGCAAGGCTCATTGGATAGGTGTAAACCACTTGCACCGACCAGTGATCCATAACTGGTTCAGCAAAGGCCATGGTTTGTGCTATCCTGCATGTGGGAAGCGCAAATAAAAGATCCCTTGCTGCCTGTCGTAAAAGAGTAGCCTATGTGGCGACAGCGGGTTTCCTCTGAAAAACAGTGTCAGAATGACCATATGTTTGACGTCCAATATCCGATGATAAGATAAAAAATCAATGTGCCCTAGAGGCGTCGTTAAATAAAACAAACAAACTTCTGGTTGGGCCATCGGACATACGGCTGGTAGGTACTGGGTTCGCAGCTTGGTACCGGCTCCCACCCAGAGCGAGTTTTAACGACTCAATGGGTAGGTGTAAGACCACTACACCCTCTTCTGTCTCATTAACCACTAACAATTAACAACTGATCCAGTCCTGGACAGACAGCCCAGATAGCTGAGGTGTTTACCAGGACAGCGTGCTTGAACCGTAATTGGATATAAGCACGAAAATAAGTTGAAATGAAATGAAATTCTTCCTGTAGTGTTTGTATTAGTAATTACTATGTGAAAAATAATTTGTTATCGGGGAACTCTAAAATGAGTGATGTAAAGGTATTTAACATTAAACATACGTAGTAGTTGTTGTACTAGAGCGGGAATCTTTGACTACCGTTTGGTAGGCAGCGATTGCGCAGAATTTATACAGACTTGTCTCTGACGGTTAGACCGGCCTCGGTGGCGTCGTGGTTAGGCCATCGGTCTACAGGCCGGTAGGTACTGGGCTCGGATCCCAGTCGAGGCATGGGATTTTTAATCCAGATACCGACTCCAAACCATGAGCGAGCGCTCCGCAAGGCTCAATGGGTAGGTGTAAACCACTTGCACCAACCAGTGATCCATAACTGGTTCAACAAAGGCCATGGTTTGTGCTATCCTGCCTGTGGGAAGCGCAAATAAAAGATCCCTTGCTGCTAATCGGAAAGAGTAGCCCATGTAGTGGCGACAGCGGGTTTCCTCTCAAAATCTGTGTGGTCCTTAACCATATGTCTGACGCCATATAACCGTAAATAAAATGTGTTGAGTGCGTCGTTAAATAAAACATTCCTTTCTTTTTCTTTCTGACGGTTAGAAAGCGTTGATAACTGTCCAAATGTCTGTCTAGCTTTCTTACCGTCAGTAAAAAGTAAAGTTTTTTTTATTTAACGACGCCACTAGAGCACATTGATTTTTTATCTTATCATCGGCTATTGGACGTCAAACATATGGTCATTCTGACACTGTTTTTTAGAGGAAAGCCGCTGTCGCCACATAGGCTACTCTTTTACGACAGGCAGCAAGGGATCTTTTATTTGCGCTTCCCACAGGCAGGATAGCACAAACCATGGTCTTAGTTGAACCAGTTATGGATCACTGGTCGGTGCAAGTGGTTTACACCTACCCATTGAGCCTTGTGGAGCACTCACTCAGGGTTTGGAGTCGGTATCTGGATTAAAAATCCCATGCCTCGACTGGGATCCGAACCCAGTACCTATTAGCCTGTAGACCGATGGCCTAACCACTACGCCACCGAGGCCGGTTCTTACCGTCAGAGAACTTGGGTTAGACAAGAAAATGCATTGTATATATGTAATAGTTATCATTAAAAAATGTTTGTTGTGTTTAACGACACCACTAAAGCGTTTTACCACTGGGTTACGTCTCGCGCACAAGTTGTCATTAAAAAGGCTCTGCCAGTCGAGATAGCAGGACAGTTTTTTTAATTGCCACTCGTGTTTGCAATATGATATGGTAATTCATGTTTTGTAGTGGACTGGAGATCATTAAAGACCCATTAACACTTGTTCAATAATCCGCATCTTGTCCGTATAACATTTTACACTAAATTAAACGGCATTACCGAGTTTACAAGTTAAACATTCATTCATTCATTACCGAGTTTACAAAGACCTCGTTCGCCCTGTGTTATAATAAGCGCATTGTTACTTGAGTGATAGGAACAGTTGGCGGTGTTATCGCTGAATCAAATGTATTACTACGCGTGATCTGTTTTGGAAATAAGACGACAAAATATGCATAATTAACACAATTAAGCTGGGCTGACAGAGACCACATATTGAGTTAATGGAGGAAGAATAGTCTTGGTATAATTGTGGAACGGTCTCGGGGTAATTAGATTCTGTTCTGTTCTGTTACTGCGTCTTATAGAACTTGAGTGACGAATTGTTAAGTGGGACTATCCTATGTCTTGGTAACATGTTTTCGATTGGTAGAACCTTTGTAACAACTAAAATTACATGTTAATTACATTTTCTTGTTTCCAGGGCCGTAGCTAGCGGGGAAACTTGACGAATTTGATCAAAATGTATTTGATCTAAATTCAAGTTTTAATTATCCAATCATAATGTGACAAAAAGCTCTTAAGAAATGTGGACAAGTTCAAGTTCTTTATTGCTTTAAGTTTTATATATATATATATATATATATATATATATATATATATATATATATATATATATATATATATATATGACAGATCAAACCCAGATAGCCTATGTGTGTGCTTGAACGAATGGACGGACGAAATGATGAATGGATGAATAATTGGAAGAATGAATATGAATTAATGCATGTTTAACAATGCATAAGAAAATTGGGTATCAGAGAAAGGTATTCGAACGAATGAAAATCGATATAGTTTTCGGTCAAAGTACAGTATACGACCGGAGATGAATTTTATTCAAGCCATGCTCAAAATTATGAGTTAAACTCAACACATGAAACATTAAAAAGAACAGTTAAAGTTTGTTTTGCTTAACGACACCACTAGAGCGCATTCGGCTATTGGATGTCAAACACTTGGTAGTTCTGACTCGTAGTCATCAGGGAAAACCCGCTAAAATGTTTCCATTAGCAGCAAGAGATCTTTTATAGGAACATCCCCACAGACAGGAAAGCACATACCACGGACTTAAAGTTAAAATTTTCCAATTAATCTTTTTTCTTTTTTTTTAATTGTGTTTTTTCAAGAGTGAGTAAAAGTAGAATAATACACTCGTGCCCGTTGGACACGATTTATAGTATAACTCGTGGTTTCCAAAAGCATCTAACTCGTTTTTTCGCTCGTTAGACATATTCGTCAACCACTTGTAAAATAAATCGTCTCCAACGAGTACTCGTGTATTTATTCTCTACGTAATCACGAACATTAATTAAAGGGACATTCCTGAGTTTGCTGCAATTTTTAAGATGTTATCGACTAACAGAGATTTTTTAACGATTGTAATTACATATCAAATATATTTTTCTGCATAAAATATTAGTGGCTGCCTATTAAACGTGTTTCTGATCGTTTCAATATTTGTAGTAGGTTAAATTTCATTTTATTTCCTAAAATATAATTTTTTCGTACGTACGAAATTATTTGAAGACCAAATCCAGTTTGGGCTTCTTACGACCAGAAACACATTGAACATACACACACTGATATTCTAAACAAGAAAATATATTTAATATGTAAGTTTAATCGTAGAAATATTGTATTAGTCGGAAACATCTTACAATGGAGCAATAGAGCAAACTCAGGAATGTCCCTTTAACACACTATTAGTGTAACCTGTTTACAAGTTTTGTTTTCATATTGCCTCGGGGCAGTACCGTGGGTTTCGTTAACCCCGTAAGCCAATACGTTAAGCCTCTTTCGACATGTGTCTCCATTCACAAGGTAAGATTGACCGATACAGTTGTTTAACCCATTTTCACAACACTGTGCATTTTAAATCGTTACGTTGACCTCTTCAGTCATTGGTATGCAGTTCAAAAAGAAATTGTTTCGCGTACGTAAGAGTTAATGATCGGTCCTACCCCAATCACTCCCCTCCCCATTAAGTTGCGAATTCCGTATTATAATATTTCATTTAAACTTATTTTCGTGCTTATATCCAATTAAGGTTCAAGCACGCTGTCCTGAGCACACACACACATCAGCTATCTGGGCTGTCTGTCCACGACAGTGGGTTAGTTGTCAGTTGTTAGTGAGAGAGAAGAGGGTGTAGTGGTCTTACACCTACCCACTGAGTCGTTAAAATTCGCTCTGGGTGGGAGCCGGTACCGGGCTGCGAACCTTGTACCTACCAGCCTTATGTCCGATGACTTAACCACGACACCACCGAGGCAGTTTCCATTAAAGAAATGTTTTTATTTAACGACGCACTCAACACATTTTATTTACGGTTATATGACGTCAGACATATGGTTAAGGACCACACAGATATTGAGAGAGGAAACCCGCTGTCGCCATTTCTTGGGTTACCCTTTTTGATTAGCAGCAAGGGATCTTTTATATGCACCATCCCACAGACAGGGTAGTACATATCACGGCCTTTGATATATCAGTCGTGGTGCACTGGCGGGAACTAAAATAAATAAAATAAGATGGCCAAAACATGCAAACCTCAAAATATTTCACCTCAAACACAAAGGAATGTTAAGCAGTAAATAAGATTGAAACAATTTGAAATGTATTCCTGAATATGTACAACTCTTTACCAGCTATTATTAACATTACTTCACAAAAAAAAAATCCTTGGTGTGCTCAGAAGAGACAAACTTGACTGTCGTGCCCAACTTAGTGAAATCTAAAGCCCTGCAATATGGTTATTAAAGAGACATTCCTGAGTTTGCTGCAATATAAGATGTTTCGAATTAATAAAATATTTCTACGATTAAACTTACATATTAAATGTATTTTCTTGTTTGGAATATCAGTGTCTGTATATTCAGTGTGTTTCTGGTCGTCTTAATATTTATAAGAAGTCCAGACTGGATTTTTTCTTCAAATAATTGCGTACGTACGAAACAGTTTTTTTTTTAGGAAATAAAATGAAATAGTACAAATATTGGAACGATCAGAAACACGTTTAATATACATCCAGTAATATTTTATGCAGAAAAATATATTTGATATGTAATTACAATCGTTAAAGTCTGTTAGTCGATAACATCTTAAAAATTGCAGTAAACTCAGGAATGTCCCTAAGTATAAGTAATAAAGATTTCAAACCCTCCTCTCACAGAGCCAAACTTCCTAATCGTGTCACGCAACGTCGCTTAGGCCGTTAGGGGCGTGGTACATGTCAGTTACAGGGTAAACTTACAAGCGAAAAACATAGTTGTGTGCACTCTCGATGTTTTAATTGACGCAAGCTTGAATGCGTTAACTTTAACTTACCTCTAGGGTTGTTGTTTGCGGCGGAGAAGGTGGGGTGTACCTGTGATCCTATCCAAGAGCGTAGGAAGATGCCAAAAAGTGGTGGGGCGGGAGAACACACACACACACACACAAACACACAAACCATTGCTGTTGCTACTGGATCAGGAAAAGTGGTGGGGACACATACACTTTGCCCCCCCCCCCCCCCCCCCCCCCCCCCCCCCCCCCCGCTTCTTACGCCAGTATGCACACATACATGTATATATCTGCGCTTTGGGCCATTTGTTCAGAATGTCGGTTATATAATAACTAGCTGTTTGTGGGCCGAGCCACTACAGTACTTAGCGTTATATTACGTGCCACTATATCCATAAATACCGGCCTCGGTGGCGTCGTGGCTAGGCCATCGGTCAACAGGCTAGTAGGTACTGGGTTCGGATCCCAGTCGAGGCATGGGATTTTTAATCCAGATACCGACTCCAAACCCTGAGTGAGTGTTCCGCAAGGCTCAATGGGTAGGTGTAAATCACTTGCACCGACCAATGATCCATAACTGGTTCAACAAAGGCCATGGTTTGTGCTATCCTGCCTGTGGGAAGCGCAAATAAAAGATCCCTTGCTGCTAATCGGAAAGAGTAGCCCATGTAGTGGCGACAGCGGGTTTCCTCTCAAAATCTGTGTGGTCCTTAACCATATGTCGGACGCCATATAACCGTAAAATAAAATGTGCGTCGTTAAATAAAACTTTTCTTTCTTTCTATATCCATAAGGACTGGCTCTAGCTCAGTTGGTAGAGCGCTATCCCGTGGTGCTTTGGTCGTAGGATCAAATCCCATCGGTGGACTAAAGACCCATTCTCTGATTGGATTTTGATTGGGCCGAAAGGTTTTGATTCCGTTCGAATTGTTTCGATTCCGTTCGAATTGTTTTGATTCGGTCCTGAAGAATTTGTAGCTTGTGTGACCAAATGTCCGACAGGAACTTCAGCTAATTTCGATCCCTGGGTATACAAATGCTGATTATGGACAAAATGGAATTTGCGCCCAGTGGCGGTTTCAGAAAATCCATTTGGGGGTGGGGTGGGGGGGAGCAGTGACATGAGGTGGAATGCCAAGGTAACTTTGGGGGAGGTTTGGAGGGGATCATAAAAAAAAAAAAAAATTAATATATAATAAAATTATAACTATCGCAAAATTTAGGGGGGCCGGGCCCCTAGTCGGGCCCCCCTCCCCCCCTCTGGCGCCTAAAGGTCAATTCATAGCCTACTTTGATTGCCGACCTCATGCGCAACTGAATTAAGAAAAATTATTATTAGGTAAACTAAAACGTGTTGAACGAGCGCGCACTAAAATTTAATATGAACTGCGTTAAAATCATACTGAAATGACTGAAAAATCAGGAGGAGGACTGGGCGAGTCAACTATAAATCCGGGTGTAGTGGAAAACACGTTACAACGGCTGTAAATGAAGGGCAGTCCCTTTAAAAACAAATCCTAAAAATCGGGCCGCATTTCTCGGGGTGTTATCGCCATATTCGCAGCAGGCGGTACAACAACAGTCACTTTTAATTCCGTCAAGTGTGCTCATGAGAAACTACCTGGACACAAAAGATATGATTAATAATACTTGTCCATACCTGTTGAACAAGGCACAGATGGACAATTATTCTGGTATGGACTGTCATGCTGCGTGACATGCAAAGAAGCACACACCACGCACACATACTCCACACGACTGGTATACAAAAGGCTGTGACATGTGGTGTTCTGTCTAAAGAGCCACTTTCGGAATACTAAAAGCAAAACCTATTGGCTCTCTTCACTATTTCAATTAGAACGACCATCAAAATTGCGCCAAATTTCCTTCATGTAAAACGCGCACCTCTTCCTCTTTGACATAATCCTACGGGACTTTCAAAATTCCATAGCACCAAATACCCCCCCCCCCCCCCCCCCCGCCTGCCACCAACATTGGACTGCTGGTGCTCCCTTGCACTTGCCAGTGCAGGCGTTCCCTCTCTACAACCCTCCCCCAACCCTTTCCTGTGCTGGACAGAGGGAACCGGCCAAGGCGTGTGCTACAACAGCTTGCTCTGAATGTGCACGTAAATCTCTTTGTCTTGTCTTGTCTTGGTGTTCTGTCTGTGGGAAAGTGTATGCAAAGGACCTTTGACACCTGATGTCAAAATGTAGCGGGTTTTCGCTCAGACTATACTATGTTTGGATTGCCGTATGTTTCACATCCAATATCCGATGATGAATAAAATAGATGTGTTCTAGTGTTGTCGTCTAACAAACCAAACTTTGACATACAAATACATGTATACATACACAACACACACACACATACATGTATACATACATGCTCACACACAACACACATACATACATACATACATACATACATACATAGACATAAACATACACACGATACACGATACATACAGATACACTTAAACGACACATACACACACAGACACACACTACATAAACTCACTACATAAACTCACATATACAATATAAACTCAGGCACTAGTAAACACACATAATACGAGAGAGAGAGAGAGAGAGAGAGAGAGAGAGAGAGAGAGAGAGAGAGAGAGAGACAGAGAGACAGACTGCAAACAAATAAATTAGATTCCGTTTTTAAAGTTGCTACCCTCCTAGAACTATCCTGCACCCGTTACGGAGCACTTCCTGCCATTCTATCCACCCGGCCAATCATTTGTCTGACGCTGACACACCCTGAACTCCCCCCCCCCCCCCCCCCCCCCAACAAAAAAAAACCCCACGTATTTAAAATAAAATGTACTCTCCTTTTGCTTTTTTCTCCCCACTCCTCTTTTTTTTTTCTTTATTCGTCAATTTTAATCCGCCTATTTTCATTACCGTCCTGTATGACAATAAGAAGGCGTCTAGCTCGCGGTTACGTTTGAGAATTAAGTGAGCGGGGGATCTTTTATTTGACAAGTAATGTTTGCCGTTTCGTTCTTACCTACCTGAGATGAATGCCTGTATTGTTTTGTGGGCTTTGATCTAGAGATTGTAAACAACAGTTAAGTCACGATACCACAAAACAGATACAGACGTGTTTCACCAAACAAACCGTTAACGCAGCAATATTGTAATTAGGTATTAGAATTATTAAATGTACGATTCTCTCTCATAGCCATGATTAGTAGTTTTGTTAAAAATTTAATGTTAGTTTTTTTTAACAAAATATTTCGGTGGAGGTGGGTGGTTTGTTTGTTTGTTTGTGGCGGGTTGTTTTTTGTTTTTTTCGAGGGGCTTTGTCGAAATCCAGATCAGAAACACACCGACACTGACAAACAAAAATCAGTGTATTTAGTATATAATTTTAGTAGTAACAACATTGTGTTTTAGTCAGAAACAAGTTTTTACATTGGCAAAAAAGTGGGGACAGTTCCTTTAAATAATAAAAATAAATTTTTAGACTGCAGCTTCCCACGAAAATGATGTTGGCGTAAAACCATGAGAAATTTGACATTCTTTAATACAAATACGTATGCCTTTAATGCATGGGTGTAACTGTGATGTTTTCTTTTAAGTGTGTGTTTTTTTTAATCAACCAGCTATATAGAGTTGCAAACGAATCACTACGTATTTTTACATGAATTACAACTAATTTGGGGGGCAGATTTATGGAAATACGAGATAAAAAGGCCTCAGTTTAGCACATGTTGTCCCCCGAATAGGATCTCTATCGTTTTGTGCAGGGGGTTTTTTTTCGAATTTTTGAGGATTTTGATTATCTTCAAAGACGAACCCCAAGCCCCCCGTCCAGGGGTGTACGCTCTTTGAGAATGGCCAATATGAAGTTTGGCTGCGGGTGTCTTATTTGTATTTATTTTTTTTTTTTAACAAAGAGGGAAAAAACATCCACCCTTATTTAGTTTTCAGTAACATAGTTTTGAACACACACTGGGGGATGTATTAAAACATCTTCAGAGAGAGAGAGAGAGAGAGAGAGAGAGAGAGAGTGAGAGAGAGAGAGAGAGAGGGAGAGAGAGAGAGAGAGAGAGAGAGACTAGAGAGATACAGAGCACACTGTGAACAACAACACTGTTTCGACACACACCACACAATGACACACCACACACGCACACACACGCACAGATACGCACTAAAACACACACACGCATGTACCGCGTGTAACTTTGTAAAGGTTCTTGGATAAATCGCACTGCCATGAAATTCCACAGCAAGACGTCATTACAGGGGCGGATTAATAGGCAATACTACCCGTACAAAGGACGTCGGAATTGTCTGACAAACTTCGCTTGCCATTACATTGCGTCATGGTTATATGAACGATAAAGATTGTATAGCTAGCGTAAACGTTAATTTTTCAAAACATTTTTGTTATGTCTGCCATTTGCGTTAATAAATTATATTAAATGTTGATACGTCGACATAACGGCTTTAATAATTGATATATCGAGGCGAATGGCCCAGAATGCATTTGGGTGTAAACCACAGTGCGTTACAAGTGACAGTAGCGTAAGAAGGTGCCAAAGGGGGGGGGGGGGGGGGGGGGGGGGGGGGGGGCACACTATTATATAAAACACTTTTACACTTATGAAGCAAATATAAAGCAAAATATCTGAAAAGTGGGAGGCACATGTTCGCCCCCCCCCCCCCCCCCCCCCCCCCCCCACGCCAGTGAGTAAATATTAATAAAAGTATAATCGTGGTATTCAGAATTTAAAAGAATACTATGGCTCATGGCTTTATGATATAATACACAGTATCCCACAAACAGCTGAAGAAAGAGTCTCTTCACATGCCGAAAAATCGTAATACTATTTCCTATTCCTCTATTAGAACTAGTTTACTTCAATCACTATTTATTCATTCGACTGTAAAACTTTCGAATAACCTACGAGCTCAAATTCGAAATTGTCGAAACATATCTTCATTTAAAAAAGAAGAAAGAAAAACTATGTAGATGTCCCATGCGTTGCACCATACTATTTATGTGGCAATAGAAGTGAAAATGTATTGCATACCAAGTTATAAGTGTACGAGACAGGGGGACTGTGCTCGATCAAAACCTCAAATTCGGGCAAAACTTATAGAGATATTCGGGGGAAATGTGCTTACCTGAATCCTTTTTTTTTTTTTTTCACTATTTGTTTCCACCATTCTACCCTCAAAATTAGTCAAAATGTTTGTGATTTCGTTTGCAACCATGGCAAAAAACCAGCCTGCCAACATTGCCCCCCCCCCCCCCCCCCCGCTCCCTCCCTACAAATATGGAGCCCATACGTCTATGTACCATGTTAAGACACGGGTGTAGTGCTTTAAAAGCAGCGTTGGCCTTAGCATCGATTCCTCGTGTAGTTGTGGATATTATTTAAAAAACAATTTTTCCATTAGTAACAAGGGATCTTTTATATGCACCATTAGTCTAGGGAGTTATGTTAATTTTTTGAAGGTTGCATTAAAATAAAATAAAACATTTTTTTTTATGTTCCCATGACCTACCTGAACTAGAAATCCATTGGTAGCATTTTTTCTGACCACTATCATGTCAGTCCGGCTCCCTCCCTAAATTTTGCGAATTATAATTTTATTATATATTAATGTTCATTTTCCTCCTCCAAACCTCCCCCAAAGTTCCCTTGGCATTCCGCCTCATGTCATTGGAGCCCCCTAAATGGATTTTCTGGATCTGCCACTGAAAATTAATTTCAGCTAATATTTAAATTTCATAAATATATTACGGAAAAAAAAGAAGTTTGTTTTGTTAACGACACCACTAGAGCACATTGATTTATTAATCATCGGCTACTGGATGTCAAACATATGGTCCTTTTGACATAGTCATAGAAAGGAAACCCGCTACATTTTTCCATTAGTAGCAAGGGATCTTTTATATGCACCATCCCTCAGACAGGATAGCACATACCAGTCGTGGTGCACTCACTGTGACGAGAAATAGCCCAATGGGCCCACCGACGGGGATCGATCTCAGACCGACCGCGCATCAAGCGAGTGCTACGCCCCGCCCAAATATATTACGGTCGTGATATGTATGTATTATGAGAAGGCCAAGTAAGTGTGTATAACTTGTGCCAAATCAGTTGGAGTCATCACCGTGGGGAAGTCGGTCACGGGTCTCTGATGTTATCTCCAACATATTATGTTGGAGTCGATATTTATCTACAACGGGTCATCTCTTACACGGGTGTAAGAAAAACATTATACAGGAGCGATGCAGGATTTTTCTAGGGAGGAGATATGTGACATTAAAACAGGACACACAGAGGCAGATCCAGCGAGGGTCAAGGGCCCGGCCCCCATACATTTTGCGGCAGTAATAATTTTATTATACCTGTATATATGTATTAATTTTCATTTTTTTACGATCCCCCTCCAAACATTCCCCAAAGTTCCCTTGGCATTCCGCCTCATATCAATGGGGCCCCCTAAATGTATATTCTGGATCCACACCTGGTACATATTGTAATTCAAAGTACACTAACATAGGCTACATTATAAATACAAGCTTAAAGACCATCTCCCTACCATCGCCCACTACCGACCCTGGTCGGGCTTCTTGTGCTCCCTTGCACATGTCAGCGCGGGCGACCCCCCCCCCCCCCCCCACTCACGCCAAACCTTCCCCTGTCCTGGACGGAGGGGCCGAGGAAAGTAGACAGCTGCGTCCATAACAGGTGTGTGCTACAACAGCTTGTTCTGAATGTGCACGTTAAAAACCTATGACCTGGGCCAGTGCTTATAAAACGTAAAGTCTAGACTTTAATAAAGTCCAGACTTTAATGTAATGCTATTTGAATGGCGATGCCATGACGTTAAAGTCTGGACTTTATTAAAGTTTAGACTTTAAGGTTTATAAGCACGGGGCCTGGTCTGGTGCTTATAAAACTCTAAGAGTCTAGTCTCGAGAGACTAATAGAGTGAGACGTGAACGTCACGGCAACGCCATACAAATTGTATGCTTATGACGTCATTAGAGATTGAGTCTGGACTCTAAAAGTTTTATAAGCACGGGCCCTGACCTGTCAATCTATGTAGAAATACTCAGCCGACTAAGATATTATATCTTTTTCATTAAAAAGGAATAATTTCGATACGTTTTATGGTTCCCCATTAAAACATGTTGACAACCAAAAAAACATGTTTTAAGCTGTAGGTGGTGTGACCCCTATCCTCCCACCCCCATACACACGCGCTCGCGCAAAACAAAATAGCCGATTTAGTTTGCCTTACTGCGTCCCCAAATATATGTATTTTTTATCTGGGGCGGATCTAGAGGTGGGGGGGGGGGTCCAAGGTGTCCGGACTCCCCCCCCTCAAATTTGAGAAGTGCCCCTTTTATTTAGGATTTTAAAGTTTTTTACAAATTTATTTATTCTGTCAATGTATAGAACACTGTAGAATACGTGTGTCAGCGTCCCTGTTGTAGCACTATTATATTATGGTCCATGTGAACCGTGTGTAATTTTTCAATAGTGCCTTTTCATAATGTTATGGTGCCCTTTTTGTCTTGGGACCCCCCCCCCCCCCCATCAGAAAAGCTGGATCCGCCCCAGTTGATTCCTTCCCCTTCACCCTATATCTGCCGTTTATCGTATCTCAAAGTTTAGCCAAGCACATATCATTTAATATGGACCGATTTATGATAACAAGTTAAAAGTCATAAAGTCATTTATGATTAAAGACGGCGGTTCGACGTTTGACACGCGAAGTCCTAGTGTCATCAATGCGTATCGCTTTAATCAATACCTGTCAAGTCTTCAGTTCTGTTACAATGATCACTTTGTTTCCGTCCATTAATGGTTACAATTCCAGCGTCATTGGAAAACAAAAACAAACTACACACAAAAAAACAACAACAAATAAAGTCCAACGCTATACTCTGGAGACAATTTGTTAAAGCAAATAAAACAAAACAAGAAGATAACAAAGATGGCGACTGTTGCATTCACTTGGTTGCAGATCGCAAAACAGTAGCCAATCGGATGCGAGTGTGAGTGCGAATAATTTTAACATGCTCATATACCACTAGAGTTTCGAGCATGTCCGTCCCGGGGCCTGTCTCTGGATAGCCAGTGACTTGCTCCGGGACAGAACAAAATTAAGGGGATAATTTTGAAATTTACATCCAAAAATTAAATAGTGGGCCTTTAAAATTTTGATGTGCATCTCTAATTAATATAATTAATAAAGAAAATTCTTCTCATTAAATTTGGTCGCTAGATTAGATCGGGCGGTCAAAAAGAAATTAGATAGATAGATAGATAACACGCCTGATTTGGGATGGGGGGGGGGGGGGGTGAAAATGGACAGAATTTTGAAAATAGCAATTAGTAAAAGAAATTAGTAGGATTAAAATTAGAAAGAAAAAAGTTACAAGCCAAAAATAATTGAATTGACTGCTCGGCCGAATATTTATATAATTTGGAGCATTTTAGAAGGACAGTCCAAAAATAAATAAGAGAAAGAAGTGAGGATCGGACTATTTAATAATATTTTTTAAAAAAGAAGTAATTTCGACATAAAATTTTGAACGAAGGTCTAAAAGATTTAAAGTCCGATCTATATGGTCCGGGCCGGGAAGGGGTGGGGGGTGGTAAGTTTGAGGTGGGCGGAATTTGGAATACGAATTTAGTAGTTAGGTCAAAGACCGAAGACCAAAATGTGCTACAAAAATTTAAGTCCAAACAATAAAATTAGATTGCTCGACCGAATCGGATGTCGAGTTCAGTCAGAAAAAGCGCGTAAACGCTCGCTAGACTGTTTTTACGCTTCACGTTAAACCGTTAAAGGCTCGTTTACACGATAATATTTTACCGGCCTCGGTGGTGTTGTGGTTAAGCCATCGGACAAAAGGCTGGTAGGTACATGGTTCGCAGCCCGGTACCGGATCCCACCCAGAGCGAGTCTTAACGACTCAGTGGGTAGGTGTAAAACCACTACACCCTCTTCTCTCTCACTAACCACTAACAACTAATCCACCGTCCTGGACAGACAGTCCAGATAGCTGAGGTGTAGGTCCAGGACAGCGTGCTTGAACCTGAATTGGCTATAATCACGAAAATAAGTTCAAAAGAATGTATGAATGAATCACAGATTACCGGGCTCAGTGGTGTAGTGGTTAAGCCATTAGTAAGTACCAGGCTCGCATCCCTGTACTAACTCCCACCTAGAACGAGTTTAACAACTGAATGGGTAGGTGTACAACCACTAAACCGACTTCTCTCTATTAAAGGGACATACCCTAGTTTTTAAACACTAAGGCATATTTTTTACTATTATAGCCGTTTTTGATAACTGAAATCATATTTTACTTTGATTTTATTTTTTATATTGTCCATTTCCGTACATTCGAAAACGTTTTGGTGATCCTGGTGTTTTTAATATCACAAAATGCATTTCTCATATGTTTAAAAACGCGCGTGCGTCTGAGAAGTAACAGTAATGGAATCGAGTTTTAGTCTATTTGTAGAGGGTATTTCACCATTTTAAAGTCACAAACTCATGTTTCACTCAATTGTAACTTTATCCAAATGTCTTACGGGTTTGTAGCTTAACTAAACTTAGTGTGTATTTTCATGGGCTAAAACTAGGGTATGTCCCTTTAACTACTAACTACTACACTACGCAGTATCACAGAACATTAACAAAACTATAATACAACTGAGAGGAAACTAATCACATGTATACATTTGTTATCAAGCTATGTTGCGTGCTGGTGTATGTGCGTGTATGCTTTTTTAATGTTAAAACTGTCTTGCTGTCCTGTTTTACTTCATCTCTCTCTCTCTCTCTCTCTCTCTCTCTCTCTCTCTCTCTCTCTCTCTCTCTCTCTCTCTCTCTCTCTCTCTCATTTCTATCTCTCCCTCCTTCTTTCTATGGAAAAATTTACAATCAATCTGAACATATTTAGTCTAACGATACTCATTATGTATTATATATATATATATATATATATATATATATATATATATATATATATATATAAATAAAATGTTATTTATGTTCAACACTATCTGTAACATAGTGATTCAAGGCCCCATCTCTGACACTGTCGACATTTCTGGGCTAATACAAATTATAAAAAAAACCCATAAAAAAACTAAAAAAAACTAATACACTAACTACTAAGCCACTGTCTTGGACAGACAGCCCAGATAGGTAAGTTATTTGGATATAAGCTAAAAATAAGTATACATGAATGAATCATAAACAGTGTCCTAAAACGGTGTTGGACAAGCTGGGACAACTACCCCCAATTGTTGCGCGACAAGTGTACACCGCTTTTGTAACAAAGATGGAAAATGTGGCACAACTAATGTCGTAGGGAGAGGGCCACGAGGGCTATGCCCCCCAACCCCCCCCCCCCCCTCGCCCCCATCAAACCTTTAAAAAAGCCAAAAACTATTAAATATTATAAAATCATACATACATGGATGTCCTGATAGCTCAGAACGCATCGTGGCTAGTCTGTAATTTGCGGGCGATTCGGTGCCATAGGTTCGAGTCCAAGCAACGGCATGGGACAATTTTTGAGGCCAGAAAGGATTTAATTATCCCCTGCGCCAGTGCGATGTATGTAATAGTCAGCCTCGACATACATACAATATAAAGATATCAATAGGCTACATCCATCCATACATAAATACATGCATATGATACATCAATATATACATACATACAGTATTACATACGCACATAGTGTGGGTTGCCCCCACCTCGAATATGAAATCCTGTGGACCAACGTGCAACATATTGCAAGATTTAGCTGCATGCTTCATCGTTTGGACAAATGTGACAGGGAACATACGTATAAAAAATCCCTTACTGCTAATGGAAAATAAATATGTAGAGCGTTTCCTCTAAGACTAGGAGTAAAACGTATCAAATGTTTGACATCCAATAACCGATTATTAAAGGGACATTCCCTAGTTTGCTGCATTGTAAGATGTTTCTCTTAAAGGGACATTCCCTAGTTTGCTGCATTGTAAGATGTTTCTCTTAAAGGGGAATTCCCTAGTTTGCTGCATTGTAAGATGTTTCTCTTAAAGGGACATTCCCTAGTTTGCTGCATTGTAAGATGTTTCTCTTAATAAATCAGTATAGTAGTTATGTCTACAGTGTATAATTTAGGCCTACTTCACGCTCATGTCAGCTCTCAAACATCCGAACATGAATTAAGTCCTACCAAGAAGACAAATAATAAAGAATGTCGAGCACCCCTCCCCCAAACCCCTCCACAAAATAAATAAATAAATAAATTAATAATAATAATAATAATAACAATAATAATAATCGTAGTTTATAATAATAATAATAATAACAATAATAATCGTAGTTTATTTATTTTTGAAATGAGTTGCTTTAATTTACTAAATATTTATTTCTCATTTCAGAACCACTTGTTGAGAGGGTGGAACCAAGCCATGGAAGTCTTTTTGGAGGAACGAGAATAACAATTTCCGGCAAAAGTAAGATCATATTATTATGCTATTTTATAGTGTTTCAGCGAAATTTCAACTTTCATTACATACCATATTTGATACTACAAAAGCAGCAGCAACAACAACAAAATCAACAAGAAACGCAATACGATTTCGTGTCTTCCTCTTTTTCTCTTTTATTCCCTATAACCTCTTTTATACACACACACACACACACACATGCACGCACGCACGCACGCACTATGTGACACACAATGGCGTAGCGGGTGTGTGGATGAGACGGGTCCATGCCCTCCCCACCCCCACCCCCACATTCCACTATGATAATTATATATACCGTTATAATAAATACACTGACCTGATGATATCCACACTGTAGAACATTATTGAAGCAGCAGCTAACCGGTGTGACAGCTTCGCCATATTTAATATATATTATACTAAGTAATTAAATATGCTCATTGACGTAAAATAGCGATACCATTAACATATTCCCGAATTTAAGCTAAATTCAGAAACGGGTACGTAGATCAGAAAAGGGTACGTAGAGCAACTTTGGTCTCACTACACAGATCACTTCCGGGTGAGAGTTGATTGATGACGGTCCGCTATAGTTCCTAATTGTGACACATGTTATGGTTCACATATTCACTTCTAGGAAATGGTGAAGAATTAAAACAACATGTATGTTTAATAGTAAGCCTTCTTGCTGTATTTTGCCCATGTTATTTTGTAATATTGTGCATCGACCTTTTGGGACATGGGTATATAGCGCAAGTGACAGCCGGAGTGAATCGGTTAATGAACCACCTGTTCGGACCGGTACTACAGCCAGATGCGGTCATATAGCAAAAAACTGAGACGGAAATGTTCTCAATTTTGGAGTGAAAATAAATGCTTATATAATGTATGTTCGCAATGGTGTATGTTGTTGGTGCCAACGAGAACCCGTTCTATGGGCAATCTTCGCTTGAAGTTGGGCAGTTTAACATGGGTTTCAATGGCAGATGACATCTGTGTAGTGAGACCTTTGGCGTCTATAATCATATTGGAACGTCATCGTATTGTTGACGTCATAGTTGTTTCCGGCAACGTTCGTAATATACGGAAACTGTCGAAGTGCCAATCAAAGTTGTTTTTTTTGCTTGTTTTTGTTTTTTTAAAGTTACAATAACAAACGGAACAAACTGTATGAACTTAGGCTACGTGTTACAGGGCTAGCTCTGGTGAGCAAAATATTTCTTTAAATTGTCCATTAAAGTTCAAAAATGCAGAAATCAACAGTTATTTTCTAAAAATGTCAGTTACTACATAAAATAATTTTGCCAAAGAAAAATAAAATTCGCCAACTGCTTTCAGAATTCGCAAATGGAGAATTTGGCGAGCGCCAGAAGTTGCACTGTGTTACCTGTATCAATCGTTCATTTAAAAAAAAAAAAAAAAAAAAAAAAAAAAAGATAAACAGGCCTAAATAATTAAATGTGAACAATATTATTGATAAAACAAACTAAATTATTTAACCATGTCAATATGTTTTTGTTTTTGTTTTTTTCCTTCAGATTTTGCCGACAGCCAGTTCAGCTTTGGAGTCGGAAATGAAAATGTGGGTAGCAAGGTTGACCTCGTTTCTGATTTGACTGGACTTCCACATGAATGCATAATCCACAAAGATGGCTGCCACAAGACGCAGATCACGTGCTACACTCCGTAAGCCTTCTAAAATTTCTGTATTTATAAACTTCTTGACACAAATCTGGGCAAACTCTTCGTGAGCTGAAAAGTTTTCCAAATTATCTATGAAAATACAAAAATAGAAGAAACACTTATTTACCAACAGTACAGGCCCGTACGCAGAAATGTATATGGGGTGTGTGTAGGGCCTAATTGCAGGGCCGTACACTCCGGGGGGGCAGGGGGGGGGGGGCAGCTGCCCCTCCCCTGAGAATGTTGATCTTTTTTTTTTTTATATATATATATATCTCCAGTAATAGCATAGAAATGTTTAATCTTTATAGTATGTTAAAAATTATTTATAAAATTTAATGCCCCCCCCCCCCCATGGATTTTGGTCAGGGTACGGCCCTGAATTGACGACCCAAAGGGCCAGAGTTTGCTAGGGGGTCCGGGGGCATCCCCCCCCCCCCCCCCCCCGGAATGTTTTAAAATCTAGATTGCAGATGCATTTTCCTGCATTCTGGGAAGTAAATTTGAAATGTTTCTTTGCCTCAAAATATGTCAAATTTTATACAGAATTTTTTTACACATCCACGGATGGACCTTGGCAGACTATGGGGGGAGGGGTGCGTTAGCACCCTCGCACACCCCTGCGTACAGGCCTGCAGTAGATAAAATTAATCATTGGATATATTACTTAATGGGGCGGGATGTAGCCCACTGGCAGTGGTACGGCACGTGCCCTGGGTGCCACTTGAAGGGGGCGCTACTGATCAGTTTCTGTTAAAGTCAAACGTTATCTAAAAGATTGGAAGGAAATGTTTTATTTAACGACGCACTCAACACATTTTATTTACGGTTATATGGTGTCAGACATATGGTTAAGGACCACACAGATATTGAAAGAGGAAACCCGCTGTCGCCACTTCATGGGCTACTCTTTTTGATTAACAGCAAGGGATCTTTTATATGCACCATTCCCTAAAAGATGGGTGTCAGATGTTGGGACAGGGGTGCAATATCAGTGCTTACCATAGGCACTATTTTCCACAGATATGCCACTGCCCAGTGGTTATGTGCACCCCATTGGGGGCCCATTGGGCTATTTCTCACTCCAGTCGGTGCACCATGACTGGTATATTAAATGCCATGGTATGTGCTATCATGTGCATATAAAAGATCCCTTGCTAGTACTAGTGTGGAAATGTAACATGTTTATTCTCTACGACTGTATGTTAGACTTGCCAAATGTGTTACATCATACAATACCGTATTGAATGATATGTTGTTGAAGAAAGTTTTAAAGTTCGTTTTGTTCAACTATACCACTAGAGCACATTGCTTTATTAATCATCGGCTATTGGATGGCAAACATTTGATAATTTTAATCGTAGTCTTCAGAGCAAACCTGCTACATTTTCCCATTGGCATCAATGGATTTTTTTATGTCAAAGTATTTCCCCACAGACAGGACAGCACATATCACAGCCTTTGATATACCAGTCGTGGGACACTGGTTGGGATCGAGGGAAAGAAACTCAGTCTGAGATGGTTATTTCATTTCATTTGAACTTATTTTCGTGCTTATATCCAGTTAAGGTTCAAGCACACTGTCCTGGGCACACACCTCAGCTATCTGGGCTGTCTGTCCAGGACAGTTGGTTAGTAGTTAGTGAGAGAAGAGGGTGTAGTGGCCTTACACCTACCCATTGAGCCCGTAAGAACTTGCTCTGGGTTGGAGCCGGTACCGGGCTGCGAACCCTGTACCTACCAGCCTGTAGTCCGATGGCTTAACCACTACGCCACCGAGGCCGGTCTGAGATGGTTATAAAATCCACTAGCCACGGGATTAGTGATTTTTAAAATTTACTAGCCACGATTAGAAATTCACTAGCCCTACTTCTCTTTAAGTTAATGAAAGTTTACCAAATAATAGTAATAACTGTTAGATCACACTCCCTGTTGTTAATAAGGGGGTGGGACATAGCCCAGTGGTACAGCGTTATCATAGGCCGTGGTATGTATTATCCTGTCTGTGGGATGGTGCATATAAAAGATCTCTTGCTGCTAATCAAAAAGATAGCTCCCATGAAGTGGCAACAGTGTGTTTTCTTTTTTCAATATTTGTGTGATCTTTAACCATATATGATATCCAATGCCATATAACCGTAAATAAAATGTGTTGAGTGCATCATTAAATAAAACATTTCCTTCCTTCCCTGTTGTTAAGGAAAACAATCTTTAACTTTTGATTACAGCAAGCTGTCAGAGGGAGACTACTATGTTCGTGTCAGTGTTGACGGAGTTAAGGTTCCTATCGACAAACACTGCCCCCAGGATGTCTCCAAATGCAAGTTTCAGGTATTTAATTTGTTTAGTATCAGGATTTTGACACCTACATATGTATGTTTCTAGAGTCTGATAATCTCATGGCTCGAATTTAAGGGTGGCCATGCAACAAATTGCTGTAATTCCCTGTTCATGTACTCCGTCCCATGCCTTGGAAATTAAATAAAGTCTCATGGCCAAACTGGCCATGCCTTAATTTTCATTTTAACTTAGTAATTGGTCATCATACTCAGAACAAGATTTCTATAAGTAGTTATTAGTTATAGAATTTACAACTGGGATTTTTCTTTACTTGCCATTCGGGCGAGTCATGTCAGCACTTCACCTTGCCCATGCAATTTTTCAGTAGCTCGATTTTTAAAATTATTTTATCAAGGCTACCTCTGACACTCGCCAAATTTGCCGATTGCGAATTTTGAAAGCAGTTGGCAAATTTTATTTTAGTTTGGCGAAATAATTTCATATAATAATTGACATTTTTTTTTAGAAAATAACTGACAATTTCTGCAATTTTTGAAGTTTAATAAACAATTTGGCGAATTGTTTTGTTCACCCAGAGCTAGCCCTGTTTATTATTATTAAAATGTATTGTACTTGGCATAGATCAGTTTTAATGGGTACACACAATTTGGTTCTAAAGTATATCAATGTTTATAAACAGGTAGCTGGCAACTGTGCGGCTGAATAAAAATTATTGCCGTTGACAAAACTCCTCGACGACAGCAAAATGATATAATATCTGGTGTACATTCTTCACACTAAAGATTTTGCCTGTTGGTCAGTCATAAACCATACTGAATGAGTATTTTGTCAGTAATAAATATTGTTTATAATCAAACTTGCACTAGCATTGCGCCTTCAAATTCCTTTTTGTTTTCGGGTTCGGTTTTTATAACAAGCTTGAGGATTACAAAAAAAAGAGCACCGGGTAGTCTAACCACCTTGCAAAACTTACGGTATTTTGTAAACAATTAATGTCACAATTATTAACATCAGAACGGGTACATCATTGTTTTGTTTATTGGGGGATGGATGGAAATTCGCAAAAATAAATGCTTGCGAACTGACTCATTTTTATTAAATTGTAAAAATAAAGTATTTTACAGTGTTAAGCAAATATTTGTTCTTTATTTCAGCCATCTGAAAAATATACACCGACAATAACCAATTTGTATCCAACCACAGGAATGCCAGGTAATGACAGTAATACTCTGAACGACAAAAGAGATGTGAATATTTTAATATGTACAGTCAAACTTCGATAACTTGATCAAGTTTCCGATCGAATTATTTGCACTTGGGATTAAATAAGAAAAATCATTAAAAAGTACCAATTATGATTTTTTATTTTATTACATGTGTTAAGGGATCAAAACTCGCCCAAAAATATGGTGGCCCAAAAAATAATAATGGATGTCGGCAAATTATGGTAAGAGAATCACGAGCAGGAGTTGTGTTTGCAGTATGCCCTTTAGTGGTATAGAATACACCACTATCACTTACAATCATTAGTTAATGATGTGGGCCAGACCATTATTGTGGCACAAGATGAGGACGCCACGATTCAAACAAATTTGAAAAGTGCTTGAAGTTGAGTGGTCATGATGAAAAACCCTAGAAAAAATTTGTCTAAACAAATGAAGAGTGCTTGCTATCTCATGGTCCATTCCTTGATGTGGTGAGGTAGCTTTTGCATGCCTCAGTGACTCGGAGAGCTATGCCAGCTGGAGCATCAGCTCCTGGTAGGGTCACCCAAGCTGGACTGGTCAAAGGGTAGAGACTAGACTAATATGGACTGGACAGACAGAGGACGTGAGTCAAGAAAGATAACTGTCTAGGAGAAGCAAACTCCAAAATCAAAACTGGGCTCAAGAGGCTCAGAATCCTAGTAAGGAAACTCTCCTAGGAGAAGGAAAACTCCAAACTCAAAGCAAGTCCACTGAAATCAATGTACAGAAGCTATGCATAAGCATGATTTTTTGGTTTCCATGCTAATGCTTATATTACGAATTATCTGTCCCTCGTGAATGAATGTTGTAAAACCCTTGCCAAAGGCTCGGATTTACAACATTCATTCACTCGGGACAGATAATTCATAATTCCTCATAGCTCGTTAGTTATTCTCTAATTACTATTGGTAAAATTGTATTTGATACTTTAAAGTAAAGTAGGGCTTATGGATTTTTAATCGTGGCTAGTAAAAAAATTTAATTACTGATCCCATGGCTAGTGGATTTTATAAAAATTCTAGACTCCCTGATATATCTAGACATTCCCTTTATTTACACTGTTATCAATGTATATTGGGTTACATTTTAAACTGTGCACATATATCATGATTGTAGAAGCTATAGTTCTTTCTTGTCCAGTGTTAATTAATGTCAGTGTGATTGATCTGTGATGATATCATTTAATGACTGAATCATTGTTTTAAATTTATTTCCCACAGAATGAGTTAGTAGACCAGGGGCCTAATTCACTAAACTCACACAACTTTGTGATCTCGCAGTGAATTCTAAATGACTTGCAGAGAGTTGTTGTCTAGCAGAGCCTAAGAGAGCTTTGTGAATTAGGCCTCTGATTGGTTTTTCACAGGTAACTATGCCAAGGTATGAAATACTCTTAAGGAATGGTACCTTGGCTTGTGAAGATGATGTACTACAGACTTGTTTAATGTTGAAATGTTTTCCTATTTCAGGAACCCTGATTCGCATCAGTGGTAAGGTGGTCACTGACCGGTTTGGCAGCAACATTCAGCTCAGCTCTAACGGACTGGTGGAGAAACTGCTACGGTATTTCTTTCACAAATCTTGATTGATCATTTTGAAAGAGTTTTTTCGTCCATATCTCTCTCTCTCTCTCTCTCTCTCTCTCTCTCTCTCTCTCTCTCTCTCTCTCTCTCTCTCTCTCTCTCTCTCTCTCTCTCTCTCTCTCTCTCTCTCTCTCTCTCTCTCTCTCTCTCTCTCTCTCGTGCACGAGTGTGTGTGTGTGTGTGTGTGTGCTCAACTGTGTGCACACACTTGTTTGAGTGTTCAAGCTTTGTGTGTGCAAGCATGCATGGATAAATATTGTCAGACAGATATACAAAGAGAGAGGGAGAGAGGAAGGGAGAACGTGTAAAGAAAGATAGACAGACAGACAGACAGAGGCAAACTGAGGAAGAGAAAGACAGTTTGTTTAAAGTTTGTTTTGTTTAACAACACCACTAGAGCACATTGATGTATTAATCATTGGCTATTGGATGTCTGACATTTGATAATTTTGACATACAGTCTTAGAGAGGAAACCTGCTACATTTTTCCATTAGTAGCAAGCACCGTCCCAGACAGGATAGCACATACCACGGCCTTTGATATACCAGTTGTGGTGCACTGGCTGGAAATAGAAATAGCCCACCAACGAGGATCGATCCCAAACCGACCGCACATGAAGCGAGTACTTTACCACTGGGCTACATACCGCCCGAAGAGAAAGAAAGAGACATACATGTAGAAACACACACATACTTTAGCAGATAGATACATAGGTAGATTTGTACATTGGTACATGCAGACATATATAGAGAGGTTATTACCAGAGTGTTTTTCGGTATCGTCAGTATCATATGTTAGGAATAAAAATTGTATTATGCGAGCCTCTGGCGAGCATAATACATTATTTTCATTCCTAATATATAATATTGACGATACCGAAATACACGAGGGTAATAATCTCTTTATCATATAATCTCAAGCTTAATACAACGTGTTTTTGTAAACTGTACACACAACTTTAATTCCAGTCCGCCATTACTAGATATTCAAATGACGTAAGAATATGTGGCGCGGTGTATTTTTGAATGGAAATGATGTCAAACTCGAATGACGTCATTCTGGATGTCCTTACATCAAAATAAAGTTATGACTAACGTTTTTTGTTTTCTGAACGCTGGACAGCTTTCAGTGTCAAATTGCGATTGAAATGTTTTTATTTGATGACTATGAATGCATACGTCAATCATGGAGTGTCGCCCAAGTACGTTTGCTTAAAGGTCAATAAACCTAGTGCCAAGACCTCGACTAATTTACATCTAATTTGCAAAGTTATCAAATTCTCAAAGTATGTGATCTGAAAAAGATCACATACTTTGATTGCACTGAAAATGTAAGATATTATATGATAAATATATATATGCATGTTTATATTGTCTTTCTATCTGTTACAGAATCTACCTGGGGAGTAGGAATTGTGAAGTGAAGGACCTGGATAAAGATGCATTGTAAGTAACACACTACTTAAACACCTCGAAAAGAGCACATGGAGGTTTTGTTTGAGTAAATTCATCATAAATGTGTTCTATACTAGGCTATTTAAAGGCATATTGTCACAGACCATTGACCTAGCAATGACAAGTATTACCTGAAAATATATATACATTTGATTTGTCCCTAAAAGTATTTTATTCAATCATCTACATAACCACCATATCCCACTTACCGGTAATGATGATATTAAGTATACCATTTTTTTTTTTTTTAAATATGATGACGGTCCATATATTGATTGCTGGGAGGGTTGACATGGATTTCCCTTCCATCATGGCTCAGTTTAAGTGATACCACAGCGAGGTTTGGATTTCATTTTGTATTTTTAAAAATAATACTGTTCAGCTAAATGTGACTGGTATTTGACCCCAAATTTTCGGATCAAATTTGCTATTAATTTTGGCATCCAGCTTAATTAAATGCTAATATTAAAATATATAATACCAATATTGACTAATATCATTCATTTTAAAAATTATTTCAGTTATAGTCTCCAAATGGATGGTGAAAAGACTCTGTATGGACACATTGACTGTAAAGGTGACACCATATTCATTGGTAAGTTTAAGTAAAATCTGTGATTTAATTTTTTTTTTTTTTTTTTTTCTAGAGGCCGGTCATACATGAACATGAAGCTCATTAGTAAAGCAAAGAAAGAAATGTTCTATTTAACGATGCACTCAACACATTTTATTTACGGCATCAAACATATGGTTAAGGACCACACAGATAATGAGAGAGGAAACCCGCTGTCGCCACTTCATGGGCTACTCTTTTCCGTTAGCAGCAAGGGATCTTTTATATGCATCATCCCACAGACAGGGTAGTACATACCACAGCCTTTGATATGCCAGTCGTGGTGCACTGGCTGGAACGAGAAATAGCCCAATGGGCCCACCGACGGGGATCGATCCCAGACCGACTGCACATGTCCCGTCCGCCCATTAGTAAAGCCCTCACAGGTTCAATTGGATTGAGGTCCAGAGACCAAGCTAGTTTCTTCATTTGTTTTTTTGTTAACGATAGTTATCGGGGAACGTTTTGTTTTCAAAATCTTGATTGGCAATTTTTCTAGTTAATTGAAATTTGATTAGCAACTACTGAAATTTGATTAGCAACTACTGAAATTTGATTAGAAACTATTGAAAATTGATTAGCAACTATAGAAATTTGATTAGCAACAACTGAAATTTGATTAGCAACAACTGAATTTTGATTAGCAACTACTGAAAATTGATTAGCAATTACTAAAATTTTATTAGTAACTACTGAAAAATGAATAGCAACTACTAAAATTGATTAGCAACTATTGAAAATTGATTAACAACTATTGAAAATTGATTAGCAAATGTTGAAAATTTTATTAGCAACTACTGAAAATTGATTAGCAACTACTGAAATTTGATTAGCCACTACTGAAATTTGATTAGCCACTACTGAAAATTGATTAGCAACTACTGAAAATTGATTAGGAACTGTTGAAAATTTGATTAGCAGCTACTGAAAATTGATTAGTAACTACTGAAAATTGATTAGCAACTACCATCTCTGAATCTTGCCAGGATTCGTAGCGGTCTCTAAATTCCTTGAACTCGCTCGATGCGCGGTCATTCTGGGATCGATCCTCATCGGTGGGCCCATTGGGCTATTTCTTGTTACAGCCAGTGCGCCATGACTGGTATATCAAAGGCCATGGTATGTGCTATCCTGTCTGTGGAATGGTGCATGAAAAAGATCCCTTGCTACTAATCTCTAAGACTATATGTTTAAACTACCATATGTTTGACATCCAACAGCCGATGTTTAATAAATCAATGTGCTCTAGTGGTGTCATTAAACAAAACAAACAGAATCTGGAACATCTAATCATATTAGCATAAATTACTGCTAAACATGCAGCTATATAGGGTTGCAAACAAATCGCTATACTTTGGTATATGGATTACAACTAATATTGTCAGTAGAATGATGTGAGTTCATTGTGCCTGAATATCTCTGTAGTTTTTGCCTGAATTTGAAGATCCTGTATGGGGGAGATAGCTCCCTCACCCACCCATCTAGTAAGCTTACGACCTGGATTAAAATCTTACTTTTTCCATGGTCAAAAATATGTCATCCTTAGGAAACTTTAATAAGTAATAAACTTTGCAAGAAATATTTTCTGCAAAGAAAAGGTGAATTGACTTAAGCTTTAATAAAATATTGTTCATACAAAATAACATGTTTTTAATGTCTGATGTAGTTAAAGCATAAGCTGAAAGAGCATATCCTAGCTTGCCCATATAAATAGCATGCACTGATAGTTAACATCTCAAGATATTGCTACATTCTACAGTCTGGGCTTCCACGTTTTGTCGTAGCCCAGTGGTAAAGCGTTCGCTTGATACGCAGTCGGTCTAGGATTAAACCCCATCAGTGGACCCATTGGGCTATTTCTCACTCCAACCAGTGTTCCACAACTGGTGTAACAAAGGCCGTGGTATGTGCTATCCTGTCTGTGAGATGGTTCATATAAAAGATCCCTTACTGCTAATCAAAAAGAGTAGACCATGAAGTGGTGACTGCGGGTTTCCTCCCTCAATATCTGTGTGGTACTTAACCATATGTCCGATGCCATATATAAGTAAATAAAATGTGTTGAGTGTGTCGTTAAATAAAACATTTTCCTTCCTTCCTTCCAAGTTTTGTCAGTACAGACTGTGATGTGTGACCATATGTATATACCTTTGATGCCGAATTGTATTTTTGTGTTGTGGTGTTGTTAAAGGGACAGACCCTAGTTTCAACCCGTGAAAATTAACACTAAGTTTAGTTAATCTGCAAACCTGTAACACATTTGGATAAAGTTACAATTGAGTGAAACATGAGTCTGTGACTTCGAAATGGTGAAATACCCTCGAAAAAAAGACTAAAACTCGACTCCATAACTGTTACTTCTCAAACGCATGTGCGTTTTAAAAAATATGAGAAATGAATTTTGTGATATTAAAATCACCAGGAAGACCAAAACCACTGTAAATGTACGGAAATAGATCATCTAACCAATAAAATCTAAGTAAAGTATGATTTCAGTTATCAAAACCGGTTCTAATAGTCAACACTACATGTATGCCTTAGTGTTTAAAAACTAGGGTATATCCCTTTAAGCATTCATTCATTCATTCATTCATTCTTTCATTCTTTCAGGTAATATGAATGCCAGCTTCATCGTTGAAGGAGGATATGGAAGGTAAATTAAGTGAAGTGCTCTGATTATTTACTAGTCACCTACTGGTCCAACAGGAATGGACTATAGGTTTTGTTTTCAACTGTTCATCTGTCTGTCCAAAAACAGCATTGTCTGCTTGTTATAGAAATTTGACAGGAGTCAAAGTTACTAGACCAGTTTTTATTTTAGTGTGCCGAAGCATTGTAATATATATGTCTGATTTTGAATTTGAATGATGTCAGTATTCCAATGATGTCACTTTGCATCTCCTTACAATAACAGTAAACTGGGAACATGACGTTTCCGTTTTAAGAATGCTGGAAGAATTCCAATGCAAAATTGCTATTGAAATTTTTTTGTTTGACCATTACTAATGCACCTGAATGTGTTCAAAAAAAATCTTGTGATTCAAAAATTGTACATTTTATGAAATATGGATTACGGTAAGATATGCTATATTTATTGTGTACGAAGCCAAAACAAGTATGCAAAAATTGTGATTGTTGTCGACATTAATTGTACTATTAGCACTGATACGATTTGTGGTTTGGTCGTAGATTTACATTTACGTGCAAAATTACACATTTTTTGTGAAATTGATTGCTGATATGGTGTTAAATATTTCCTTCAGATCCAGACCAGACAAGTCAATTTTGAAAGTGAGCAGTGATGGAAAGATTTACATGTATCAGCAGTTTACATGTAAGTGTATTCAAGTTTAATTTCATCTCAGTTTGTTTCTATGCTTATATTGGCACTTACCGGCATCGGTGGCATCGTGGTAGGTACTGGGTTCGGATCCCAGTTCAGGCATGGGATTTTTAATCCAGATACTGACTCCAAACCCTGAGTGAGTGCTCCGCAAGGCTCAGTGGGTAGGTGTAAACCACTTGCACCGACCAGTGATCCATAACTGGTTCAAGAAAGGCCATGGTTTGTGCTATCCTGCCTGTGGGAAGCGCAAATAAAAGATCCCTTGCTGTCTGTCGTAAAAAAGAGTAGCCTATGTGGCGACAGCGGGTTTCCTCTAAAAACAGTGTCAGAATGACCATATGTTTGATGTCCAATAGCCGATGATAAGATAAAAAAATCAATGTGCTCTAGTGGTGTCGTTAAATAAAACAAAATTTACTAGATTGATTTTAGGTGCTTGATGGGCGGGAATTGGCCCAGTGGTAAAGCACACACCTGATGTGCGGTCGGTCTAGGATCGATCCTTGTCGGTGGACCCATTGGGCTATTTCTCGTTCCAGCCAGTGCTCCACAACTGGTGTAACAAAGGCTGTGTTATTTACTTACCTGTCTGTGGGATGGTGCATACAAAAGAACCCTTGCTGCTAATCGAAAAAGAGTAGCCGATGAAGTGGAGACAGCGGGTTTCCTCTCTCCATATCTGTGTGGTCCTTAACCATATGTCCGACGCCATAAAACCATAAATAAAATGTGTTGAGTTCGTCGTTAAATAAAACATTTCTTTCCTTCAGTGACTTTAAGATTAATGTAACTATAGGCCTCTGTAAATTGCACTAACTTAATGAGTTTCATTCACCCATCACTGACAAAAGACTATTTCTGTGTAACTAATGTTTTGTTTGTATATTAGACTTAGGAGAGTCTTTACATAATCAATTACATTAAAAAAAATCATCACACAATGGGTCACCTTATAAATAAATGTATTGTGCTAAGTAACAGTTGTCATATAACCAATTAAATGTATTGTGCTAAGTAACAGTTGTCATATAACCAACTAAATGTATTGTGCTAAGTAACAGTTGTCATATAACCAACTAAATGTATTGTGCTAAGTAACAGTTGTCATATAACCAACTAAATGTATTGTGCTAAGTAACAGTTGTCATATAACCAACTAAATGTATTGTGCTAAGTAACAGTTGTCATATAACCAACTAAATGTATTGTGCTAAGTAACAGTTGTCATATAACCAACTAAATGTATTGTGCTAAGTAACAGTTGTCATATAACCAACTAAATGTATTGTGCTAAGTAACAGTTGTCATATAACCAACTAAATGTATTGTGCTAAGTAACAGTTGTCATATAACCAACTAAATGTATTGTGCTAAGTAACAGTTGTCATATAACCAACTAAATGTATTGTGCTAAGTAACAGTTGTCATATAACCAACTAAATGTATTGTGCTAAGTAACAGTTGTCATATAACCAACTAAATGTATTGTGCTAAGTAACAGTTGTCATATAACCAATTAAAGGTCCTGCTGTTAGTTGGAATATAGTATGTGCAATGTTCCCATTTAAAGGCATATTGTCACAGACCACTGACCTATTTAAAGGCATATTGTCACAGACCACTGACCTATTTAAAGGCATATTGTCACAGACCACTGGCCTATTTAAAGGCATATTGTCACAGACCACAGACCTATTTAAAGGCATATTGTCACAGACCACTGACCTATTTAAAGGCATATTGTCACAGACCACTGGCCTATTTAAAGGCATATTGTCACAGACCACTGGCCTATTTAAAGGCATATTGTCACAGACCACTGACCTATTTAAAGGCATATTGTCACAGACCACTGACCTATTTAAAGGCATATTGTCACAGACCACTGACCTATTTAAAGGCATATTGTCACAGACCACTGACCTATTTAAAGGCATATTGTCACAGACCACTGACCTATTTAAAGGCATATTGTCACAGACCACTGACCTATTTAAAGGCATATTGTCACAGACCACTGACCTATTTAAAGGCATATTGTCACAGACCACTGACCTATTTAAAGGCATATTGTCACAGACCACTGACCTATTTAAAGGCATATTGTCACAGACCACTGACCTATTTAATAGTCTAACAAAGTATTACCTGAACAAAAATAATTTGATTTGTCCCTAAATGTACTTTATTCAACCATCTTCATAACTACCATACTCCATTTATTAATGAGATTTTGTCAAAATAATTGAATTATGGCAATGGTCCATACTTCAAAAACTAAAATTGCCGAGAGGGTTGACATGGATTTCACTGTTCAGTTAAGGTGATGCGATAGCTAGATTTGGTTTCCAACAATTAATGTAATTTTTATTTATTATTCATTTTTAGAGAAATAAGGTCCTTAAATCCGTGACAGTATGCCTTTAAAACCTGTATTTTTACATACTTTTGTCATCTTTTGAGTAACTGTGGACTGTTTTACCTTTCAGCCATTGACGCTGTGTCGCCAGCAGTTGGTAGCGTGATGGGAGGGACAAAAGTGACCTTGACTGGAAACTACTTTGACAACACCATCGCAGAACCTATCATTTTGATTGATGGTAATTGTAGCCTGTTCAGTTTTATGAGATTTATATTTCCCTGAAGTTGTTAAGTGTTCTGTCATGTCAATCATTCCATCATCTGTAGCTCTCTATTTCCTCCCTCTCACCATCTACCAATTCATTTGTTTGTCTGTCCAGTCACCAACAGTGAGGTACCCATAACCAGTCCCCCACCCACCCATGCATCCATCCATCCATCCATCCATCCATCCATGCTACCACTATCCATATATATATATCATCCATCCAACCATCCATCCATCCATCCATATATCTATCTATCTATCCATCCATCTAACTAACCAACCACCATCCATATATCCATCCATCAATCCATCCAACCATAAATTTATCCATCCAACCAACCATCCATTCATCCATCCATCCATCCATCCATCTATCCATCCATCCATAAATCCATCCAACCAACCATCCATCCATCCATCCATCCATCCATCCAACCACCATCCATCTACCATCCATCCATCCATCCATCCATAAATCCGTCCATCCAACCATCCATCCATCCATCCATCCATCCATCCATCCATCTAACTAACCAACCATCATCCATATATCCATTCATCAATCCATCCATCCATCCATCATCCATCATCCATCCATCCATCCATCCATCCATCCATCCTATCGAACCACCAAAAATTGTGTTCGATCTTGTGCATCTGGAGAAATATCGCACATATGCGGTTATTTATGAACAACATTTCATAGAAATCCAAGAGAGGTACCATGAATACATCCCTGCTTACACAAATGGATCACGTGATGGGAATTCTGTGGCTTTTGTTACAGTTTTTCCATCAGACACAATAATTTCCATCAGATTGCCCGATTCAGCATCAATCTTTACAGCTGAAATTTGGGCAATCATGAAAGCCCTTGATTCATGTACATCCAAATACATTATTTTTACTGACTCACTTTCATGTCTCCAAGCTCTACAGTACATGAAAATAGAGCATCCCTTAACTGGGATGGTCATACGAAAGTGTGTCTTTTTATCCATTGCCACTAAAGATGTTATATCTTGTTGGATCCCCAGCCATGTTGGCATTAAGGGCAATGAAATGGCAGATTTTGCTGCCAAGTCTGCTTTGAATTTGTCCCATGTTGGTGTTCGTGTCTCCTACAGTGATTTTAAATATAGTAAACAATATACTGTATCAACTTGACAAGATGCTTGGGACTGTGCAGTTGTGAACAAGCTTCATTCTGTCAAGTTAGTCCTGAGAGGGTGGCAGTCCTCTTACATGCGGTACAGGAAGAATGAAGTAGTCTTGTGCTGTACCTGTATCAGCCATATGTATTTGATGCATTCATTTATTTTAAAGAAGGACCCTCCTCAATGTGAACATTGTCAGTGTATAATCATCTGAATCCGACGAAAAAGTATATATTTGGCAACAAAAATGGTATCTTTTAAATTCCACCCAGAATTAATTCCAAAGTTTTTAAAACAGTTTAATTTCTATAAAAAAATATATATATATATACTTACCTTGATATTTGTATGTATTTTTGTGCTGGGGTGTCATTAAACATTCATTCATTCATTCATTCATTCATTCATTCATTCATTCATTCCATTCACCCATCATCCATTCATCCAACCATCCATCCTATCCACATGGTAACCCAACCATCTATCTATCTATCCATCCGTCTGTCTGTCCATCTGTCCATCCATCCCTCCCATCCCATCCCATCCATCCATCCATCCCATCCAGCCAACCATCCATTCATCCAACCATCCATCCATCCAATAACCCAGTCAACCATCCATCCATCCATCCATCCATAAAAGCATCCATCCATTCATCCATCTTGTCTGTAAGGTATTGCGTATAAAAGATCCCTTGCTGTAATCAAAAAGAGTAGCCTATGGAGTGGTAGCAGCAGGTTTCCTCTCTCATCATCAATGTGGTTCTTAACCATAAGTCTGACACCATATACCTATAAACATAAATGTGTTGAGTGCATCATCAAATAAAACATTTATGTCTTCATTATTAGTAATTAATTTAAAATATTTTCAGACACTGTGTGCGAAGTGAAACAGGACATCACCAAGACAGAGATCGTGTGTAACACAGCAGTAAAACCATCCACAACAAAACCAACATACAAAGGTATTGATCACTGTTTTTATGTACAGTGAAACCTCACAAAACTGGGCCCTCTGTAAACCGGAAATTCCCTCAAAACCGGACAATTTTTCACGGATAAAAATCAGTAAACACCGTAACCTCTGTATAAACCGGAAATTCCCTCAAAACCGGACATTTTTCACGGTTCTTTTTTTAAAAATCAGTAAACACCGTAACCTTTGTAAACTGGATACCTCTTAAAACTGGATATTTTACGTGGTCCCAAGGATGTCCGGTTTAGAGGGGTTTCACAGTAGTATAACATGTTTAATGAGTTGCATTACTTATAACTTGCCCATTGGGCTATTTCTCGTTCCAGCCAGTGCACCACAATTGGTATATCAAAGGCCATGGTATGTGCTATCCTGTCTGTGGGATGGTGCATATAAAAGATCCCTTGCTACTAATGGAAAAATGTAGATGGTTTCCTCTCTAAGACTATGTCAAAATTACCAAAATGTTTGACATCCAATAGCTGATGATTTAAAATCAGTGTGCTCTAGTGATATGTTACCTAAAGATGGAGATAGAACTTAAAAACCCTTAGAGTGGAGTGGGTGGCTAGTACTAAAGACTACTTGTCAGGATTACCAAATATTTAACATCTAACACCTGATGATTAAAAAAAATCAATGTACTCTAGTGGTGTCGTTAAACATAATCACTTTTAACTGAAGACTACTTGTCAATATTACAAAATATTTAACATCTAACACCTGATGATTAAAAAAATCAATGTGCTCTAGCAGTGTTGTTAAACAAAAATAACTTTAACTGAAGACTACGGTCCAAATTTTCGAAGCTTGAGTTTCTTAAACACAGGTACCGGCCTCGGTGGTGTTATGGTTAGGCCATCGGTCTACAGGCTGGTAGGTACTGGGTTCGGATCCCAGTCGAGGCATGGGATTTTTAATCCAGATACCGACTCCAAACCCTGAGTGAGTGGTCCACAAGGCTCAATGGGTAGGTGTAAACCACTTGCACTGACCAGTGATCCATAACTGGTTCAACAAAGGCCATGGTTTGTGCTATCCTGCCTGTGGAAAGCTCAAATAAAAGATCCCTTGCTGCTAATCGGAAAGAGTAGCCCATGTAGTGGCGACAGCGGGTTTCCTCTCAAAATCTGTGTGGTCCTTAACCATATGTCTGACGCCATATAACCGTAAATAAAATATGTTGAGTGCGTCGTTAAATAAAACATTTCTTTCTTTCTTAAACGCAGGTGTTTTAAGCATTGTAAATGTATGTAGTTACGTGCGTGTAAGACATAAAGAGGCTGTGTAAATTCGGCCCTACATGTCAGAATTGTCAGATGTTTAACATATCAAACTTCTGATGATTAAAAAAAAATCATTGTGCTCTAGTGGTGTCATTAAACAAAATCAAACTGAAGACTACTTGTCAGAATTACAAAATGTTTAACATCTAATACCTGGGTCCCGTTCCACGAAGTGATCTTAGCCGTAAGATCAACTTAAGTGCATAGGGTAGCTATGCACCTAAGGTAATCTTAGGGCTAAGATCACTTCGTGAAATGGGGCCCAGGGGCCTAATGCACTAAACTCTCGTAACTTTGCGATCTCGCAGTTCAATGCTAAAAGACTTGCAAAGAGGATGCTTTGTTGTCTAGCAGAGCCTACGGTTATCTTAGGGCTAAGGTCACTTCGTGGAACAGGACCCAGATGATTAAATGATAACTGTATGTCATTAAACAAAAGCAAACTTTAACTCGTTTCATTTTTTAGGAAATCGTGGTTTGAAATATGAGATTTGGAACAGCACAACTCGATCGGCTGCGTCACTGACAGAATTTCAGACCCTGCTGTCGTCGGCTGCCGACTACTACATGAAGATCGTTGATGAGGCGAACCTCACGGATACCAGCAACGTAAACTACGTGTCGAGGATGTCGGGTTTCTTCATCGCGCCACTCGATTCACAGTACAGGTTTTATGCCAAGGGAGACAACAATGTTGTCCTGTATCTCAGTACAGATGAAGATCCGGCCAATATGGTAACTATGGGTTTCTGCAGGGTTTAAAAAAAAAAAAATGTTTGGTTCCTAGACCCCCTCCCCCCCAGGTCGGGCCAATCAGGATTCATGCCAGAGGATACGAAGGGTAAAATTATGTCTCCTAAAATCTTGGAATTAAATGGATACATTTGTTTTTTAATTTGTAGAAAGATTATTGTAAGAAAAGTTTGTTTAAAGTTGGTTTTGTTTAACGACAGCACTTGAACACATTGATTTATTATTCATCGGCTATTGGATGTCAAATGTTTGGTAATTCTGACATATAGTCTTAGAGAGGAAACCAGCTACATTGTTACATTAGTAGCAAGGGATCTTTTATATGCACCATCCCATAGACAGGATAGTACATACCATGGTCTTTGATATACCAGTCGTGGTGCACTGGCTGGAACGAGAAATTGCCCAATGGGTCCACCGATGGGGATCGATCCTAGACCAACTGTGCATCAATGAGCGCTTTATCACTGCTGTTTAAAATGACATGAAATGCAGTGTCCAATTTCAAAGATTTCAAACCCATAACCACCCATAACCATCCATAACCACCCATAACCACAAATACCATCCATAACCACCCATAACCATCCATAACCACCCATAACCATCCATAACCACCCATAACCATCCATAACCACAAATACCATCCATAACCACCCATAACCATCCATAACCACAAATACCATCCATAACCACAAATACCATCCATAACCACCCATAACCATCCATAACCATCCATAACCACCCATAACCATCCATAACCACCCATAACCATCCATAACTACCCATAACCATCCATAACCACCCATAACCACCCATAACCACAAATACCACCCATAACCACCCATAACCACAAATACCATCCATAACCACCCATAACCACCCATAACCACAAATACCATCCATAACCACCCATAACCACCTAGTAAAAATGATGGCGGAACGTAGCCAAGTGGTAAAGCATTCGCTCGATGCGCAGTGTGGGATCGATCCCCATCGGTGGACCCATTGGGCTATTTCTCGTTCCAGCCAGTGCTCCACAACTGGTGTAACAAAGGCCGTGGTATGTACTATCCTGTCTGTGGAATGGTGCATATAAAAGATCCCTTGCTGCTAATTGAACAGAGTTGCCCATGAAGTGGCGACAGCGGGTTTCCTCTCTCAATATCTGTGTGGTCCTTAACCATGTCTGACGCCATATAACCATAAGTAAAATGTGTTGAGTGTGTCGTTAAATGAAACATTTCTTTCTTTCTTTCATAAGCACCTACATGTAGTAAGGGCACCTATGATCTGTTTTGGTTTTAGTACTTACCTTCATATTGTTTTCTGGCAGAAAGCTTGTAACTATGGGATGTTTGCAGTTTCACTATTAATTACATGACTGTGTTAATTATAGCCTTGGGTGGGGGGGTGGGGGGGGGGGCGGGGGGTGCGCGAGAATTGTTGCAGGTTAGATTTGTGTTGAAAATACTGGATTATTGAAGTTCATCCGTAATTACATGTACCATATGTAAGAGATGCTAATTATGGTGGGCAAAGGGTGAAGTGTTGTTGTGAATAACCATGTGTTACATACCAAATAGCTGTCATGTAAAAAAAATACAATGTGCTGGATTGTTATACAAACATTCCTTTCTTTTTTTTCCCCAGGAGAAACTGGCAGAGTCGGGAGTGGCCAGCACATACTGGAAGAATTCAGCGCAGCAGTCGAAGGTAGTAACACTGCAGAAGGGAAAGAGGTAAGTGCCACTTAAAGGGTCATACCCTAGTTTTTAAACACTAAGGCATTTTTTTTACTATTAGAGCTGTTTTTGATAACTGAAATCATACTTTACTTAGATTTTATTGTTTAGATTATCCATTTCTCTACATTCGAAGTGTTTTTGGTCATCCTGTTGTTTTTAATATCACAAAATGCATTTCTCATATTTTTAAAAATGCACGTGCATCTGAGAAGTAACAGTTATGGATTTGAATTTTAGTCTATTTTTTAGAGGGTATTTCACCATTTCAAAGTCATAGACTCATGTTTAACTCACTTGTAACTTTATCCAAATGTGTTACAGGTTTGTAGATTAACTAAACTTAGTGTGTGCATTTTCATGGGCTGAAACTAGCGTCTGTCCCTTTAAAAACGCATGCTTATCTGAGAAGTAACGGCTATTGAGACGAGCTCTATGTATATATTCTATTTTTAAGAGTGTTTCAAAGAAAGAAATGTTTTATTTAACGACGCACTCAACACATTTTATTTACGGTTATATGGCGTCAGACATATGGTTAAGGACCACAGATTTTTAGAGGAAACCCGCTGTCGCCACTACATGGGCTACTCTTCCGATTAGCAGCAAGGGATCTTTTAGTTGCGCTTCCCACAGGCAGGATAGCACAAACCATGGCCTTTGTTGAACCAGTTATGGATCACTGGTCGGTGCAAGTGGTTTACACCTACCCATTGAGCCTTGCGGAGCACTCACTCAGGGTTTGGAGTCGGTATCTGGATTAAAAATCCCATGCCTCGACTGGGATCCGAACCCAGTACCTACCAGCCTGTAGACCGATGGCCTAACCACTACGCCACCGAGGCCGGTCAGAGTGTTTCAACGTCACAGACTCTCGTTCAATTCACTCTATTGTTACTTCATCCAAATGTGTTGCAGCTTTGTCGATTATTCCAAACTTAGTAACCATTTTCATGGCTTAAACCTAGGGTCTGCAACTCACCCCCAAAATAATACATTAACAATTAAAAAAAAGAGAGAAAAATTTGTTAGTGTTAATTTTCTCGGGTTGAAAGTAAGGTCCCTTTAACTTGATGCATATATTTAACCAAGATGGTTCGCCTGGTGCATGGTTGGACTAGGATCAATCCCAGTCAATATTACCGACAGGGATCGATCCTAAACCGACCGTGTGTCAAGCGAGCACTTTACCACTGGGCTATGTCCCGCCCCTACTGTAAATTAACCTTTAATAAATGTTGGTGGGTTTTTTTTCCCTCTACAGCTACTATATGGAGATTCTCCACCGTGCCGGATCATCGACTTCAAAGATGCAAGTGGCCGCTCGGGCGTACCAGACACGCTTCACCAACTCCATGACTGGTGTCGCCGTACAGGAGAAACAGAAGATTTCCGTAACATCGACCGTGCGCAAGGAAACACAGGTACATAATGTACATGATGTTCATAGGATTTTAACATAAAGGTCTAAATGTTTAAAAAAATTTGAACCAGCTAATAAATGAAGATTTCCGTAACATCGACAGTGCGCAAGGAAACACAGGTACATAATGTTCATAGAGGGTTTAATGTGAAGTTGTTAGTTTAAAACAATTTTGAACCAGCTAATAAATGAAAATTTTCATAACATCGATAGTGATCAAGGAAACAGGTAAATAATGTTCATAGATGTTTTAACTGACAATTTAAAGAAAAATTTAATTTTGAAGTAGCTAATAATGAAGATTTCGGTTTTAACAAGAAGTTGTCAGTTTAAAACAATTTTGAACCAGCTAATAAATGAAGATTTCTGTAATATTGACAGTGCACCAGGAAACACAGGTAACTAATGTCCATAGGGTTTTAACTAACGATCTAAAAAAAAATTAATTTTGAAGAAGTTGTCAAGTTTCAAAAACAATTTTGAACCAGCTAATAAAGGAAGATTTTTGTAACATCGACAGTGCGCCAGGAAACACAGGTACATAATGTTCATAGGATTTTAATGTGCTGCATGTTGTCAGTTTAAAACTGTTTTGAACCAGCTAATAAAGAAAGATTTTTGTAACATCGACAGTGTGCCAGGAAACGCAGGTACATAATGTTCATGGGATTTTAATGTAGAGATCTAAATGTTTTAAAATTTTCAACCAGCTAATAAATGAAGATTTCCGTAACATCAACAATGCACAAAGAAACACAGGTACATATAATGTTCATAGGATTTTAACATGAAGATCTAAATGTTTTTTAAATTTTGAACCAGCTAATAAATGAAGATTTCCGTAACATCGACAGTGCACAAAGAAACACAGGTACATAATGTTCATGGGGTTTTAACTGACAATCTAAAAAAAATATAAAAAATTGAAGTAGCTAATAATTTTTTTAATGAAGATTTATTTCTGTAACATCGACAGTAGAAATACAGGTAAATATACTGGCATATTTTTACATATGCCAGCCGCGTGTGCAGGAAATTATTCAGTGATCGCGTTTAAGACTGATGAGTGAGAGTTTTTACGGTGTTTGATTTCATCCTGCCGTGGAAATTATATATTTAAAAAATGAAAATTTGATTTGAGCCGAGGGGGTTTGTGCTATCCTGCCTGTGGGAAGTGCAAATAAAAGATCCCTTGCTGCCTGTCATAAAAGAGTAGCCTATGTGGTGACAGCAGGTTTCCTCTAAAAAAAACAGTGTCAGAATGACCATATGTTTGACGTCCAATAGCCGATGATAAGATAAAAAATCAATGTGCTCTAGTGGCATCGTTAAAACAAACTTTACTCTCTTTTTTTTGGTAGTAATGCTAATATGAATACATATTGTTGTTACTCAGATTCAAGTATTTTTATTTAATTTGTGCAGAAACCAGCCTGCCCCCACTACAAAAATGGGAGCCTGTATGCTTATGTGTGACATAAATACATTTTAGTTGCGAAACATGTTTTAAATTTGAAACTTGGTTTATAGTTGCACCTACATGTATGGATGTTCCTCATAATGTATGTGAAAAGAATTAAAAATTACTTAAACTAAAAATGTTATTGAATTTGGGCTATTTCTCATTCTAGCCAGTGCATCACAACTGATATTTCAAAGGCTGTGGTATGTGCTATCCTGTCTGTGGGATGGTGCATATAAAAGATCCTTAGCTACTAATGGAACAATGTAGCGGGTTTCCTCTCTAAGACTGTCAAAATGACCATATGTTTGACATCCAATGCCCTGATGATTGATAAATCAGTGTGGTCTAGTGGTGTCATTAAACAAAACAAACTTTAACTTTGTTATTGAATTTAAAATTCTTTTAAAAATTAATTGAATTTCTTTTTTTAACATACATGAATGTACATTGTAGATGAATGTCTAAAGGAAAGAAAGAAATGTTTTGTTTAACGACGCACTCAACACATTTTATTTATGGTCATATGGTGTCAGACATATGGTTAAGGACCACACAGATATTGAGAGAGGAAACCCGCTGTCGCCACATCATGGGCTACTCGTTTCGATTAGCAGCAAGGGTTCTTTTATATGCACCATCTCACAGACAGGATAGTACCTATCACGACCTTTGATATACCAGTTGTAGAGCACTGGTTTGAATGTCTAATGTACAACTCAGTGACACCGAATACGTTATGATAGGCAAGACATAGAAATCTGCGGAATTCTTGTTGACATGTAAGTTAAGTTGCTTAATGTTTTGTGAAGTGTATATTTTTAGTCTGAATGTTTTGTGAAGTGTATATTTTTAGTCTGAATGTTTTGTGAAGTGTATATTTTTAGTCTGAATGTTTTGTGAAGTGTATATTTTTAGTCTGAATGTTTTGTGAAGTGTATATTTTTAGTCTGAATGTTTTGTGAAGTGTATATTTTTAGTCTGAATGTTTTGTGAAGTGTATATTTTTAGTCAATGTTTTATGAAGTGTATATTTTTAGTCTGAATGTTTTGTGAAGTGTATATTTTTAGTCTGAATGTTTTATGGGTTTTTTCTTTTTGTTTTACAGGTGATAAAAGTTCAGTCTGGGGGAACGAAGTCTGCTAAAGCCAGCGTACAAACTGTCACAGTGTCGGGTTCCAGTAGCCAATACCGTCTAGGACTCCATGGTGCCTACACAGGTAATATATTTTGTGATATTTACATATTGTATACATACGATATTTACACAGATAGGATTCGCAATCCGGTACCGGCTCCCACCCAGAGCGAGTTTTAATGACTCAGTGGGTGGTAGGTGTAATGCCATAACACCCTCTTCTTTCTCACTAACCACTAACAACCAACAACTAACCCAGATAGCTTAGGTGTGTGCCCAGGACAGCATGCTTGAACCTTAATTGGATATAAGCACGGAAATAAGTTGAAATGAATTAATGCGATATTTACACAGATACGGTAGTATATATACACAAACCATGATTTATGCATATACATGTGTACAGGTTGTAAACCATCTCGTGAAACTTATAACGATATTATACCATGATATTTACTCAAGTACATGTAAAATACAATTTTTAACCAAATACTGTACCATGATATTTACACAGTTATTATACTATGATATTAACATAGGTAATATACCAAATACGACTGGCACATCAAAAGGCTGTGGTGTGCGCTGTCCTGTCTGGGAAGTGCATATGGATATAAAAGATACCGTGCTAATTTTTTTTAATTAGCCATAATTATGTTAGACACCAAATAGCTGTAGTTTATAGAGTTTATAGAGTGTGCTGAAGTGAAGTTAAAACAAACATTCCTTTCCTTTCTTCTCCAGAGCCACTGACAACAGCGACATCAGCTGACAGCATGAAGTCCGCTCTGGAAAAACTGCCGAGTCTTTCGCCGAGCACCGTAAGCGTGACGCAGTCTGGATTGGATTACATCATAAGCTTCAACACTGAACGAGGTTTGCCACCCTTCAATTCTGATTATTAGTCTTCAGCCAGTCCCTATTGGCCTATTTCTCATTCCAACCAGTGCTCCATAACTAAGTTTTGTCGGAGCTCAGTGGTAAAGTGTTCCATTGATGCACGGTCGGTCTAGGATTGATTGCCGTTGATGGACCAATTGGGCTATTTATCGTTCCAGCCAGTGCTCCACAACTGGTGGGACAAAGGCCATGGTACAAGGTATGTACTATCCTGTCTGTGGGATGGTGCATATAAAAGATCCCTTGCTGCTAATCAAAAAGAGTAGCCCATGAAGTGGCGACAGCGGGTTTCCTCTCTCAATATCTGTGTGGCCCTTAACCATATGTCTGACGCCATATAACCTTAAATAAAATGTGTTGAGTGCGTCATTAAATAAAACATTTCCTTCCTTCCTTCTTTTAGTCCATTTAGAGGCGAGTATAGGTTTTGTTTTCGTCTGTCCCACATATAATTTTCCAAACTTTTTTCCTCAATGTTTCAAGATACTAAGCTGAAAATATAAGTAGCTTTATCATGCAGAGACCGGCCTCGGTGGTGTCGTGGTTAGGCCATCGGTCTACATACTGGTAGGTACTGGGTTCGGATCCCAGTCGAGGCATGGGATTTTTAATCCAGATACCGACTCCAAACCCTGAGTGAGTGCTCCGCAAGGCTCAGTGGGTAGGTGTAAACCACTTGCACCGACCAGTGATCCATAACTGGTTCAACAAAGGCCATGGTTTGTGCTATCCTGCCTGTGGGAAGCGCAAATAAAAGATCCCTTGCTGCTAATCGGAAAGAGTAGCCCAGGAAATGTCGACAGCAGGTTTCCTCTCAAAAATCTGTGTGGTCCTTAACCATATGTCCGACACCATATAACCGTAAATAAAATGTGTTGAGTGCGTCATTAAATAAAATATTTCTTTCTTTCTTTATCATGCAGAGTTACATATCAAGGTTGAGCTTCATGGGGATTCGAATTATACATGTAGCTCTTGAATTTAGGAAATACTAAAACGCGGCCGCATTATGGTTTTTTCAGACTGTTTTTTTTTCACAATGCCTCCAGATATTGAGCTGAAATTTTATGTATTGCTTTATCATGTACTGTTACAGAGCCAGTTCTTCCTCTGTCTTCCGTTGCCTTTCCTTCTAATGTTTCCTATCAATGTCACCATAACAGCATTCCTGTTTTCTACATGCAGGTGACCTTCCTCTCCTGACATACAAGAAGGAAAATCCTGACTTATCCGTGTCTGTTGTTAAAACGACAGCTGGTGAACCGAGTCTCAATTACTTCAATGTCGGCTTCGACGGCATTGCGTCACCTGATATCAGTGTCGGAGCAACAGCAAAAGAAGTAAGTGTGTCTACATTAAAAAAAAAATAAAAAAAAAATTAAAAAATTAAAAAACCCAACCCTGGTTGGTGTGTTTCCTTTTTTTCTCGAAAAATGTATGTGGAAGGAAGGGTTTTTATAATGTATGTGTGTGTGTGTGTGTGTGTGTGTGTGTGTGTATTTTTATTTTTTTTTTATTTTTTTTTACACAAAGTGGAATATACTTTACAAGATAAGAACTTCAAACATGAGTTAAAGTTAAAGCTTGTTTTGTTTAATGACACCACTAGAGCATATTACTTTATTAATCATTGCCTCCTGGATGTCAAACATTTGGTAATTTTTACATATAGTTTTTAGAAAGAAATTCTGCTTCATTTTTTTCAGTAGCAGCAAGACATCTTTCATATACACCATCCTATTATTACTTTTGCTACCATTATTATTATTACAACTTATTAATTATAATTATTACTATTATAATCATTATTAATTATAATTATTACTATTATAACTATTAATCATAATTATTACTATTATAACCATTATTAATTATAATTATTACTATTATGACCATTATTAATTATAATTATTACTATTATAACTATTAATCATAATTATTACTATTATAACCATTATTAATTATAATTATTACTATTATAACTAGTATTAATTGTAATGATTACTATTATAACCATTATTAATTATAATTATTACTATTATGACCATTATTAATTATAATTATTACTATTCTAACCATTATTAATTATAATGATTACTATTCTAACCATTATTAATTATAATTATTACTATTATAACTAGTATTAATTGTAATGATGACTATTCTAACCATTATTAATTATAATTATTACTATTATAACTAGTATTAATTGTAATGATGACTATTCTAACCATTATTAATTATAATTATTACTATTATAACTAGTATTAATTGTAATGATGACTATTCTAACCATTATTAATTATAATTATTACTATTATAACTAGTATTAATTGTAATGATGACTATTCTAACCATTATTAATTATAATGATTACTATTCTAACCATTATTAATTATAATTATTACTATTATAACTAGTAATAATTGTAATGATTACTATTATAGCCATTATTGATTATAATTATTACTATTATAACCATTATTAATTATAATTATTACTATTATAACTATTATCAATTATAATTATAATTCAGGTGGAACAGGCTCTGACATCTCTGTTTAGTGTGAGATGTCCTGACGACCTGGGTGCCAAAGGAAGTAGCACATTCTTCCAGGGTTTTGAAGACAGCGTTGAAACAAAGTTTGGAACGAGAGTGTCCGATGAGGAACCGTTCTGCGGGATGTACTCGGCTAAAAACCCCAATTACTTGTTTATAAAGCCCAAGAAAATCGGAGTCAACCTCTTACAGTTCTCTCACGTGAGATGCTTTTCTGTTTGTTTGACCTTTAGACTGCTGGATTACTTTTTGACAAAATCCACGTTGAGTGGGTACAAGTTTATAATTTTTACTCACACATATTCACTTAAATGTTTTATAAATACATAAAATAAAGTTTATATTTGAATCGGTAAGTATTATTTTCGTGTATTTTTCTAATTTTCATGTTATTTTAGATCAGTTATTGTTGATTAAAATTAGGCAAAAAATCCAAAAAGTAGCATTTATTTACGGGCATTTGTGGCCAGCTGTCCATTATTCTCAATAACAGTAGCTTTCTGACCAGAATTGTTTTTAAAAAAAAGACTACGATTTATATCCCAATATATGGTGATTTCTGTTGTTGGTAAAACGATCAAATGTATTAACAAATTAGCTGTCACAATCAGCTATCGATCCCTGAAAATGACCACAACGTGCCGCCATTGTTGTCAAGCAAAAATACTTGCCGGAAACTTAAAATTTCAAGCCATTTTACAGTGAAAACTCTTAATTTTAAAGACACAGGAAGCTAAGTTGTCTTTTGTTTCCTGTTACTAAATTGTTTCCGGTGAGTGTCGTGTGCAAAACAGCAGGAAATATGAATTGGGGAATCAACTGTATACAGTGTACAATATGTCGACTGTAAGTCAGAAGGTTAAGGATTGTCCGTTATTTCTTTTACGTTCATAGAGGTGGGAATTGTCCTCGTATCAGCTGTTTTCCTCTCATGGAACATTGTGTTTTCTTGCATTTCAATCGTCCTTTCCTCTGAAATTGTGTCAGACGACACAGATTTTAAGCTAGGATTTCAAGAAGTTCTGGGACCCCTCTAGATTTCCTCTTTTTTACAGTTCACCAATTCCCACCCCTGAACATAAGTTTTGCCGATGATTTTGTTTTGTTCATACCCAGATGAATGTAAAAGAAATAACAGACAATACTTATAATTAAATTTTAATTAATCTTGCTAATAATAACACATATTTTTATATTTATTTACCTTTGGTCCATAAATGATAACACTCCATAAGACAACTTGCCCATATAAAATGACGTCATCAGATATGATGTTCCCTGACGACGTAATTTTTACATTCATTGAGAAAAGAACAAACTCCCATTGCTACATCTGGACCAATGAGATGATGTTATGTTATATTGAATGTCACGGAAATTTAATTATATAATTATGTACTATTTCTTTCTTCCTTACTATCTTCCTTTCTTCTAACCACATCTCTGATGCATTTTCCTTAGTTTGACGCCCAATAGCTGATGTACTTTTCATGCTGGTGTGTCATTACACATTCATTCATTCATTTCTGTCATATTTTCTTTCCATACTTCCTTCTTTCCTTTTTATTTTCCAGGGCCATACCTGATCACAATTCTAGTGGGGGGGGGGGGGGGGCACTACTTTTTGTTAACAAATGAAACACAATACAAATTAAACTCTGAGATGTGTTTGTGCTATTTTCTGGAAGAAAGAAAAAGTGAGATTTTCAGAGGGGCAACTGCCCCCCCCCCCCCCCCCCCCCCTCCCTCCCCCCCCCCCCCCTCCCCCCCCCCCCTCCCCCCCCCCCCCTCCCCCCCTCCCCCCTCCCTCCCCCAGCCCCCCAGGTACGGCCCTGTTTTGTTTGCCTGTGTTGACTATTTTTATGTTTCTGTGTTTTTCAGCTTTGTTTTGCCTATCGAGGTGAGATTGTTAAAGTCCAGTTTGCGTTTAGCTATTTGAAATCTGACAATTCCGGCCGTGGCACAGCCTGGGCGTCTTTCACTGTACCACGTGACGCAGCAGCCGACCCCAAAATGTGAGTTTTACTTCAATCATGGCCATAAGTCTGTACCACACACAAGAGCTATCGTAAGCCTATACCACACACAAGAGCTATCGTAAGCCTATACCACACACAAGAGCTATCGTAAGCCTATATACCACACACAAGAGCTATGGGCTAAGCAACAGTTACTTGAGAGTAGCTGTTAGCTCATAGCAATTTGACTGCACTCGATGAGCTAGTTTGCTTACGACTGTCAGAATTCTTCTGTTGCAATTTTCATATTTCCATTAATTTGGTCTGTTGGCGAATTCAGCTCAGAGCAATTTCACTTCATTCGATGAGATGTTTTGCTCAACTGATGGCTCTGGTGTGCGGTGTGCGGTCATGGTGCACTGGCTGGAGCGAGAAATTCAATTTAAAAGTGTCCCCAGGGCTTGAACTTAAGAATTTGTTTCCCACTGCAATTTTTAAAAGAATTGTAAAGGGTTAAACAGTCCACCGACGGCAATTTTGGGCCTGCCTATGGCAATTATTTTAAATAGGGTAAAGCTCTGTTGCTAGTTCATCTTGTTACCTGATTTGTTTTGTGAGGCAGGGTATGGTTCAGTTGGTATAACACTCGTCTGAGGTGTTTTGTTCGCAGGATCAAACCTTCTCTGTAAATACATTCTCTGATTCTATTAACTTTTTTTACTAATTGCTATTTTCAAAATTCTGCCCATTTTCAAACTCTACCATATCCCCCCCCCCCCAAACCCGAGGCAGGACTCAGGATGGGCATGTTCGAAACCCTAGTGGTATATGGGCACGTTAAACTAGTTACCTATCTATCTGTCCGATTCTTCCCCCCCCCCCCCCCCATCCCATCATTTGCCCCATGACTGGTACATGGATATCAACGGTCATGGTAGGTGCCGTCTTGTCTGTGAAACTGCACATAAAAGATCCACTGTTGCTAATGGAAAAATGTGGTGGGTTTCCTCTGAAGAAATGTGACATGTAATAGATGATGATACATCAATACATGAGCATACGAGACAAGGGCAGAGGGTATACACAGGGCAACTCTTTCCCCCTCCCCCAATGTTGGAGCAAATCCTCAAATTTGGACAAAATGAACTGCCCTGATCACTTTTTCATCGTGTATTTCCATCATTGTACGTACAATATTAGTGTAAATCCATGTAAAAATGCCTAGTGATTTTTATTTGTACCATCATATACATGTAGCTGTTTGGCAGTAATGCTAATGTTGTTATCCAGATTCGGGCGTTTTTGTTTAAAAATTGGCCTTTTTTTTCTACAAAAGTGGGAGCTCGTACACCTAATCAGTGTTTCTGCCAGAAATAAAGAAAAAAAGAAATGTTTTATTTAATGACGCACTCAACACATTTTATTTACGGTCATATGGCATCAGACCCGCTGTTGCCACTTCATGGGCTACTCTTTTTGATTGGCAGCAAGGGATCTTTTATGTGAACCATCCCACAGACAGGGTAGTACATACCATGGTCTTTGATATACCATTTGTGGTGCACTTGCTGGAACAAGAAATAGCCCAATGGGCCCACCGACGGGGATCGATCCCAGACCGACCAAGCATCAAGCGAGCGCTGTACCACTGCTGCCAGAAAGAATTTTTTTGGGTATGGTGCCATGAAATTGAATATTTACAATGTGTGTGCTGAATGCAACTACATGCAGTTGATTGAGGGTATGGGGGGCTTCCCCTCAGAAAGAAAACTGGTTAGAGTCGGGGTTAAGAAAACCATACAGTAATTTTGTCAAAAGGTCAACTTAAAAAAAATAAAAATCTGCAAAAACATTTGGCACCATACCCGTTTTACCCTCTGGCAGAAACCCTGCTATTGCTCTATATAGTTGTCTCATTAAAGAAAAACAAAGTTTAAGTTTATCAATGGTTGTTGTGTTTGTAGATGGTCTTATCACTGCGAGGACATTGCTGCTATTGCCAAGCAGAGAAATTCAAATGCTGACCATCGTATCGATTTGGCAAGAATAATCCGCAAGGGGCCAGAACTCTTCGTTGATAGTGTTCGTTTGGCGCGAGAGGCGGACAAGGATTCAGGTCAGTTAATTACTGAAACTTTTTTTTTTCTTCAGTATTTTAGTATTTTAACTTTTAAGACAATGGCAACAAACTAAGGACTTTTTTATATTTCTTTTTCTTTCATTAACAACTTTTTAAAGATAAAATTCAGCTCCGTTAGCTAGAAATATCCTGACAATACAACAAACCAAGGACTTTTTAATATTTCTTTTCTTTCATAAACAACTTTTTAAAGATAAAATTCATCTCCGTTAGCCAGAAAGATCCTGACAATAGCAACAAAATAAGGACTTTTTTATATTTCTTTTTCTTTCATTAACAACTTTTTAAAAATAAAATTCATCTCCGTTAGCCAGAAAGATCCTGACAATAGCAACAAACTAAGGACAGAATTCTCCGTGATAGTTCTTTTTCTTTCATTAACAACTTTTTAAAAATAAAATTCATCTCCGTTAGCCAGAAAGATCCTGACAATAGCAACAAACTAAGGACAGAATTCTCCGTGATAGTTCTTTTTCTTTCATTAACAACTTTTTAAAGATAAAATTAAGCTGACAACGACAACAATTAAACTCGGGACGACTGTCTCTTTTATACTTCTTTTTCTTTCATTAACAAACTTTTTTTCTTTGTTCTTGTACAGCTGGTGTGAATGACAGAAGAATGCCGCCAGCGAAACCGAACGGATTCCGCATTAAGACAGTTGAGGTGACGAGCGCCGAGGTGGGGACGTACACCGTTGTCATGACACCATTCAACTGTGGTTACGACTTGCCACTCTTCAGCCTGGAGTATGGAAAGGTAAAGCTAAAAATGTTTCTTCTTTTTTTTTTTTAATTCTATGGTTACGATTTCTTATTGTTTTACCTGCATATGAGATTCAAAATGAAAAGTAAATTTGTTTTAATTCTGTGGTTACGATTTCTCATTGTTTTACCTGCATATGAGTTTCAAAATGAATAGTAAATTTGTTTTAATTTTGTGGTTACGATTTCTCATACATGTAGTTTTACATGTATATGAGTTTCAAAATAAAAAGTAAATTTGTTTTAATTTTGTGGTTACGATTTCTCATAGTTTTACATGTATATGTGTTTGAAAATGAAAAGTAAATTTCTTTTAATTCTGTGGTTAAAATTTCTCATTGTTTTATTATATGAGTATGGAAAGAAAAGGGTTTTTTTCTTTCTTTTTTTTTGAATTTTGAGGATACAATTTCTCATTGTTTCATACATGTATGAGTATGAAAAGGAAAAGTAAATTTTTTTAATTTCTGTAGGAACAGTTTCTTTAATTTAAGCATGGAAAGATAAAGTTCAAATTCCTTTTAATTTTTTTTTTTTTTTTAAATCCATGGTTACAAGAATAGTAATATAGTTTGTGCAGTTTTCCCCCTCAGCTGCTGTGTAGTGTTGTATTGAAAATTATCATGAATGACATCACATACGATGTAATCCATGTTTTTTAGTAAAGTTTGGTACTTTCAAAATAGGTATTTTGTAAGACACTAAGTTTGCATTATTTTCATGAAGCAGAAGAAGGAATTACATTTCGTACTTGCTGCTGGAAATAAAAGTACACAGTAAAAAAGATTTAAAGGGACATTCCCGAGTTTGCTGCACTTTTTAAGATGTTATCGACTAACTTTTCAATGATTGTAATTACATATCAAATATATTTTTCTGCGTAAAATAGTAGTGGCTGTATATTAAACGTGTTTCTGATTGTTCTAATATTTGTACTAGGTTAAATTTTATCTTATTTCCTAAATATAGTTTTTTCGTACGTACGAAATTATTTGAAGACGAAATCCAGTTTGGGCTTCTTACAAATATTAAAACAAACAGAAAAACGTTGAATATACAGCCACTGATATTCTAAACAAGAAAATGTATTTAATATGCAAGTTTAATCGTAGAAATATTTTATTAGACGGAAACATCTTACAATGCAGCAAACTCAGGAATGTCCCTTTAAACTGTATTATAAAGTTTTCCACCGAGATCAATTCACCAAGTAATATTTTGTTCATTGAAATTCACTGTGCAAGTGTTAGAAATAGCTACACAATTGTAAAATATTAAAGAGTACCTGTAGTTGCCCATCAGTTTGTAGTTGATTATCAATTGTCACTACCATAATCGAAATCTAGGGAACAAAAATTATGCCATAATATTTTTCAAAATGTAAATGGAGGGGAATGAGATTTTAATTTTTAATTTATTTTTTTTAGGACATTGGAAATAACAAAAACAATTTTTTAAATATTTTTTGGCCAATATATAAAAAACCCAGGAAGGGCATTATCCACAGGGTGGGCAGAGCATTATCCAGGGGGTGGGCAGGGCATTATCCACGGAGTGAGCAGGGCATTATCCAGGGGGTGGACAGGGAATTGTCCATGGCTTGGGCAGTGCATTATCTAGGGGGTGGGCAGGGCATTATCCATATGGTGGGCAGGGCATTATCCACGGGGTGGGCAGGGCATTATCCACAGGGTGGGCAGGGCATTATCCACAGGGTGGGCAGAGCATTATCCAGGGGGTGGGCAGGGCATTATCCACGGGGTGGGCATGGAATAAAATCTTAACATTTATTTATTATGGCCTTTCCTGGATCTGTAACTAAAAAATGTTTTCTTCTGTTCTATAGGTGACATCGGGTAGCATATCAAAAACCAGTTCGAGTGCTGACTTCTCTCTCAGTAACGGCGGAACGAGTCTCACCGTACAGGTGACCCGTGACCTCACCACAGGCACAGCAACACCCCCTGTTGGCGGGGATTTCAAGATCACATTTGAGGGAAAAACAACTGAAGGTAAGCTGGTCACAAATAACCGATGTTCCACTGACAGGATTTGAACTGGGGACTTCCTGAATGAAAAGTCTATTGCTCAGTTTGTTGAAAGTCCAGGGGCCTAATTCACAACGGTCTCTTAGGCTCTGCTAGACAACAAAGCGTCCTCTTTGCAAGTCTGTTAGCACTGCACTGCGAGATCGCAAATTTGCAAGAGTTTAGTGAATTAGGCCCCAGTTCTCAGAGGCAGATCCAAAGGGGGGAACCAAACCAGGGGACCTGTCCACACCTCAGATATTAAAGTTCCCCTTTTCTTACTCTTTTAAAAAAAAAAATTCTGTTGGGATGCCCTTTTGATGAGTTGGTCCATTTGCTGGCAGGAGTTAGCTCAGTAGGTTGAGTGCTCCTTCCTATGCCGGCCAGTACCACATGCAGAGTGAGTTTTATGTCATGTCATGTCATAGGGTTTTATGTGTACATTCAGAACAAGCTGTTGTAGCGCACACCTGTCGTGGGCACAAGAGCCGGCCTTGGCTGGCTCCTCCGTCCATGACAGGAAAGGTGGGGGGAGGGGAGAGGAGGGACCGCCTGCACTGGCAGGTGCAAGGGAGCACCAGCAGCCCGATCAAATCGGTAGCAAGCGGGTGGGGGTGGTGATGGTGCTATGGAATTTTGAATTGAGCGGTTAATGTGAGTCTTAAAGCAGTGACTCAAGATATTGATCTGAAATTTTGTGTACAACTTTATCACAGAATAGCTGTTACAGAATAAGTTTAACTTTCATGACAATTTACCCTTTTTTTTTTGACAGTTATGATCCTTGAACTTAGGAGATACAAAACTTTATTGCTTTAGCAGTACTCTCAGAATGCTTGTTAGACAAATATTCCTTTTCTGTTCTTTTTTGGACTTTTAAAAATTAGTGTTGCCGTTTTTGTTTCAGCCATTCCTGCATACGCCAAGGGTGACACTGTTGCCGATGAACTGAAGGCACTGTCTACAATTGGTGAGATTTCTGTGGAGCGTAACGGCGACTGCGCCAACTTTGATTACGAACTCACCTGGATAACACAGGCTGGAGATCTCAATCCAATAACGGTAGGTAGACTTAAAAGGGACTTAGTCCATTGTTGAACCCTTAATCTAGACCTCTCTGTGGTAATGGTTTTTAAAGGGACATAGTCCATTGTTGAACACTTTAGAACTCTCCACGGTAACAGTAAGTAAACTTTAAAGGGACATAGTCCATTGTTGAACACTTTAGACCTTTCCATGGTAACAGTAAGTAAACTTTAAAGGGACATAGTCCATTGTTGAACACTTTAGACCTTTGTGTTGACAGTAAGTAAACTCTAGACCTCACCATGATAATTAATGGTAAGTAACATTTGAACCTCTCCACAGTAACTGTAAGTAAACTTTAGACCTATACGGTAATGGTAAGTAAACTTTTAAAGGGACATGGTCCATTGTACACTTTAAAGTGTGTCTAGCTAACAATTTACCAAGTTGAACATGCATGGACCTTACAGAATGATGCTACTAACAGTCTTCTTCAGAGTATTGATTTCTGCACTACAAATTGTTTTATGTAAAATGAATGAAAGTAAATATGGCTCAAATACTGAAAACCAAACTTACATATATGAATGTAAATTTAAAAAAACAACCAAAAACAAACCATATGAGAGGGATTTCTTCTTCTTCTTCTTCTTCTTCTTCTTTGTCTTCTTCCTCCTCTCCTCCTCTCCTCCTCTTCTTCTCCTTCTTCTTCTTCTTCTTCTTCTTCTTCTTTGTCTTCTTCCTCCTCTCCTCCTCTCCTCCTCTCCTCCTCTTCTTCTCCTTCTTCTTCTTCTTCTTCTTCTCTTCTTCTTCTTCTTCTTCTTCTTCCTCTCCTTCTTCTTCCTCTTCCTCTTCCTCCTCCTCCTCTTCTTCTCCCTCTTCTTCTCCTTCTTCTTCTTCTCCTTCTTCTTCTTCCTCCTCTCCTCCTCTCCTCCTCTTCTTCTCCTTCTTCTTCTCTTCTTCTTCTTCTTCTTCCTCTTCTTCTTCTTCTTCTTCTTCTTCCTCTCCTTCTTCCTCTCCTTCTTCCTCCTCCTCCTCTTTTTCTCCTTCTTCTTCTTCTCCTTCTTCTCCTTCTCCTCCTCCTCCTTCTTCTACTACTTCTTCTTCCTACTCCTTCTCCTTCTCCTTCTTCTTCTACTTCTTCCTACTCCTACTCCTACTCCTACTTCTTCTTCTTCTTCTTCTTACTCCTACTCCTACTCCTACTCCTACTTCTACTTCTACTTCTACTTCTTTGTCTTCTTCTTCTTTTTCTTCCTCCTCCTCCTCCTCTTCTCCTCCTCCTCTTCTTCTCCTTCTTCTCCTTCTTCTCCTTCCTCCTCCTCCTTCTTCTCCTTCTTCTTCCTCTTCTTCCTCTTCCTCTTCCTCTTCCTCTTCCTCTCCGTCGTCTTCTTCTTTGTCTTCTTCTTCTTATTATTATTAGAACATATTAGCAACTTGGTTAATGTTATTTCTTTGATCTGACAGGTTGATTCCAGTTTAACAGGAAATGTGGTGGCTGTTGCCGTAACGACACTAACCGACGGAAGTGTGTGGTTCGATCCAATCATGGGAGACATGTTACAAACACCACACCCCAAACCACAGGTAAATATTGTATAATCTTACCACACCATAGGTAAATATTGTATAATCTTACCACACCACAGGTAAATATTGTATAATTTTACTTACCAAACCACAGGTAAATATTGTATACTCTTTCTTTCCAAACCACAGGTAAATATTGTATAATCTTACCAAAGCACAGGTAAATATTATACAGTCATACTCACTAAACCACAGGTAAATATTATAATATCTTACACCTAACAACAGGTAAATATTGACAATCATGTTTTTCAAACTACAGGTAAATATTTTACAATCATGCTCACCAAACCACAGGTAAATATTATGTAATCCTAAACTCCAGACAACAGGTAAATATTATATAATCCTATATTGTAAACAAGTTCCTACTGTATTAGGTCTGATAGCCAATACCAGTTCCAGCACTGGATGGATGGATGGATGGATGGATGGATGGATGCATGGATGGATGGGTGGGTGGGTGGGTGGATGGATGGATGGGTGGATGGGTGGGTGGGTGGATATGGGGGGACATGTGGTCGGGCAGGGCAGGTAGGGATGGATTGACTGACTAATGGATGATTGGGATGGACATATGGTTAGATCTATGGATGAACAAACAGATGGATGAAAGATGGATGGATTAGTGGGTAGGTGGATGGATAGACTGATGGTTAGATCTGTGGATGAACAAAGAGAAGGATAGATAGACACACAAACAGACGTATGGATGGGATGAATGGATTCATAGATGGATAGACAGTATCAGATGCATGTACAGATAGATAAATAGATAGTTAACAAGTCCCCAACCTGAAAGATATATCCGCTATTGGGCGTCAAAAAACCTGGATTATGTGGATTTTGTTTGTCATTTCAGATTCGTGCCTACATCAACAAGATCCCAACGGCGTGCAGTGGTGACTGCAGCTATGAGTGGTTACAGTCGGCTACGCCAACTATCACTGGTGTTAACCCTTCATCAGGTAACAGCTGTTTTTAATTTATTATTGGCTACGTTAACCCTTCAAGAGGTAACAGCTGTTTTTAGTTTATTACCTGCTACGCCAACCATCATTGGTGTTAACCCTTCATCAGGTAACAGCTGTTTTTAATTTATTATTGGCTACGTTAACCCTTCAAGAGGTAACAGCTGTTTTTAGTTTATTACCTGCTACGCCAACCATCAATGGTGTTAACCCTTCAACAGGTAACAGTTGTTTTTAATTTATTATTGGCTACATTAACCCTTCAAGAGGTAACAGCTGTTTTTAGTTTATTACCTGCTAAACCAACCATCAATGGTGTTAACCCTTCAACAGGTAAAAGCTGTTTTTAATTTATTATCTGCTACCCAACCATCACTGGTATTAACCCTTCAACAGGTAACAGCTGTTTTTGGTTTATTATCTGCTACACCAACCATCATGTGTTAACCCTTCAACAGGTAACAGCTGTGTTTAATTTATTATCGGCTACACCAACCATCACTGGTGTTAACCCTTTAACAGGTAATAGCTGTTTTTAGCTTATTATCTGCTATACGCCAAACATCACTGGTGTTAACCCTTCAACAGGTAACAGCTGTTTTTAGTTTATTATCACCTACACCAACCATCACTGGCGTTAACCCTTCAACAGGTAACAGCTGTTTTTAATTTATTATTGGCTATGTTAACCCTTCAAGAGGTAACAGCTGTTGTTAATTTATTGTCTGCTACACCAACCATCATTGGTGTTAACCCTTCAACAGATAACAGCTGTTTTTAATTTATTATTGGCTACGTTAACCCTTCAAGAGGTAACAGCAGTTTTTAGTTTATCTTCTGCTATGTCTACCAACAGGTAACAGCTGGGGTTTTCTTTTTATTATTGGCTTTGTTAACCCTTCAACAGGTAACAGCTGTTTTTTATTTATTACCATATTAATATAAGAATTGTTTGTAGTTTGTTTGTGAATTTATTGATGTATATTAACAGTCACAAATTGTATAAAATTCTGTAGTGTAGGAAAGCGATTTTATGTTAAATTTGTAACTGAGTCTGTTATACATCGATAAATTCACAAAAAATTACAAACAATTTTTATAATTACAAACACAACTTATTTAGTTAAAAATACACAAAAATCAGTTTCTAATATCCCGGTCCTTTTAATGACCCTGTTTTACACAATGTTATCCCATTTGACGTTATGACATAATTTTTTGAGGTTTATAAAATGACTTGTTTTTGTTGTGCCGGCATCCGATCATAATAGAGTTAATAGTGAAAAGTTTGTGATAATTTCATCTTAAGGTTCAAGCACGCTGTCTTGGGCACATACCTCAGCTATCTGGGCTATCTGTCCTGGGACCAATTCCTTCATAAGTCTCCATAAGACCTGTTTTGCATTTAAATGTAAATATCTGACTGAAAAGCAATTTCTTTAAGTATGAACAGTACAAATAGCAATTTTCAAAATACAGTGAACCTGTTTAAACTGGCCCCTGAACAAAACGGAATCCTATCAACATAGGCTAAGTTTCTAGGTCCCAATTTTTTTTAATTCTTAAACGTGACCCTCTAAATACTGGATCCTGCCAATCATTGACAGTCACCTTTAATAAAGGTCACCGGCCTTGGTGGTGTCGTGGTTAAGCCATCAGACATAAGGCTGATAGATACTGGGTTCACAGCCCGGTACCGGCTCCCACCCAGAGCACTATTTCTCGCTCCAGCCAGTGCACCATGACTGGTACATCAAAGGCTGTGGTATGTATTATCTTGTCTATGGGATGGTGCATATAAAAGATCCCTTGCTGCTAATCGAAAAGAGTAGCCCATGTAGTGGCGACAGCGGGTTTCCTCTCTCAATACCTGTGTGGTCCATAACCATATGTCCGACGCAGTATAACCATAAATAAAATGTGTTGAGTGCGTCGTTAAATAAAATATTTCCTTCCTTCTCAGCCAGAGCGAGTTTTAACGACTCAGTGGGTATACAGTAGGTGTAAGACAACTACAACCTCTACTCTCTCACTGACCACTAAATACTAACCCACTGTCCTGGACAGAGCCCAAATAGCTGAGGTGTGTGCCCAGGACAGCATGCTTGAACCTTAATTGGATATAAGCACGAACATAAGTTGAAATGAATGAAATAATTAATAAAGGTCATCTAAATTATATGCTCTTTCCTAAATGATTAAATTGTGGAGATTGAAGCTTTAAGCAACATACATTAGGCTATATAGAGATTATTATACGAGCTTGTGTGTCATACTGATTTTATTAAATGAGTGTCAGGATTATTGTACTACCCGAGAGAGAGCGAGGGTAATACACGAATCCCGACACAAGTTGTAAAATCAGTACAATTCACATGCGAGTATAATAATTTCTTTATTATCCACATTATCCAAAATATGTTTATGAATAACAAACTAGAAAACGTTTGAAATGTAACTAAAAAGAGATGACGAAACGATGTCATTTTCCGAAATGACGTCATTTTTGATAAGCGTTTATACTGAGGAAGCCACATTAAGTTATGACGTCGCTTCACAAAATTACGCTATTCGTGGTGCATGTGAAATCATTATGACACACTTGGGTCATACTGATTATATTTCCCTGAATATCTTGAACTATGTGGGTAATAACACAAAATAGTTACTAGATTTTCATTGTCGGTGAGCTCATTGGGCTATTTCTTATTCCAGCCAGTGCACCACGACTGGTATAACAAAGGCCATGGTATGTGCTATTCTCTCTATGGAATGGTGTATATAAATGATCCCTAATTGCTACTAATGGAAAAATATAGCGGGTTTCCTAAATGTCAAAATGACCAAATGTTTGACATCTAATAGCCGATGATTAATAAATCAATGTGCTCTAGTGGTGTCGTTAAATAAAACAAACTTTTATATCATGCTTGATGTGTAGTACATGTATTTCCAATGTCCTAAAAATATAACATTTAAAAAAAAAAATCATCAACCCCCCCCCCCCCCCCCCCCCCCCCATTTAAAGAAACCCATGCAATTGGTACAATGTTTTTTCTTATGACAAAAACCACACCTTTGATGGGGTTTTTTTTTCTCTTTTTTTTCCAGGAATGGTAGCTAATAGCATTGCCATCACCATCACCGGTACTGGCTTCGATAGCACTCCTGCCAACAACACCGTCAGCATCGGAGGCGTTGCATGTACGGTTACCGCAGCAACTGCGACAACAATCACATGTAACATTGGCAATGGGCCGACCGGATCTCATGCAATTGTCGTAGATGTAGCTGGAAAAGGACTGGCATCTGGTTCTGTTACGTTCAGCTATCTCTCGGCCATCACTAGCATTTCTCCGACATCCGGTAGCATTGGAGGTAGGTCAGGGGTCAAAATTAAAATATATTTTCACTTGCCTAAGGAACTAATATTTCTGTTACATTCGTCTATATGTCTCGGCCATCACTGGCATTTCTCCAACCTCCGGTAGCATTGGAGGTAGGTCAGGGGTCAAAATTAAAATATATTTTCACTTGCCTAAGGAACTAACATTTCTGTTACATTCGTCTATATGTCTCAGCCATCACTGCCATTTCTCTGACCTCTGGTAGCATTGGAGATGAGTCAGGGATCGAAATTAAAATATATTTTCACGTTCAAAAGAAACTAACATTTCTGTTTAATTCAGCCATGTGTCTGCCATTATGTCTATTTCTCCAACTTGTGGTAGCATTGGAAGTGGGTCAGGGGTCGAAATTAAAATGTATTTTCACTTGCCTAAGGAACTAATATTTCTGTTACATTTGTCTACATGTATATGTCTCGGCCATCACTGGCATTTCTCCGACCTCTGGTAGCATTGGAGGTAGGCAAGGGGTCGAAATTAAGATGTATTTTAATTTTCAAAAGGAACTAACATTTCTGTTTAATTCAGCCATGTGTCTGCCATTACATCTATTTCTCCAACTTGTGGTAGCATTGGAGGTGGGTCAGGGGTCGAAATTAAAATATATTTCCACTTGCCTAACGAACTAACATTTCTGTTACATTCGTCTATATGTCTCGGCCACAACTGGCATTTCTCCGACCTCCAGTAGCACTGGAGATGAATCAGGGATCGAAATTAAAATATATTTTCATGTTCAAAAGAAACTAACATTTCTGTTTAATTCAGCTATGTGTCTGCCATTACGTCTATTTCTCCAACTTGTGGTAGCCGAAATTATGGGTAGAAATTAACAAATATTGTCAGATGTCTAAGTAACTAACATTTCTGTTTAATTCCGTCAAATCTCTGTCATTATGTCCATTTCTCTGACGTTTGATAGTATTAGAGGGAGGTCAGGGGTTCAAATTCAGAAGTAATTTCACTTGCCTATCTTCAGGTATGTCACTGTTATATTTCTCCCAACTTCTGGTGTATTTGCCTAGTTCATCTTCAATTTACATTTGGCATACTGACAGCATAAACCCAGGAATGTGAACTTAATAAATGGATTTTTTAAAAAGTTTACTGTGTAATATAGATGGAATGTAAGTTAATAAATATTTGTTACTGTGTTGGAGAAACAACATTGTAAATAACAGGATACTGGATATAGATGGAATGTAAATTAATAAATGTTTGTTACTGTATTGGAGGAACAACATTGTAAATAACAGGATACTGGATATAGATGGAATGTAAATTAATAAATGTTTGTTACTGTGTTGGAGAAACAACATTGTAAATAACAGGATACTGGATATAGATGGAATGTAAATTAATAAATGTTTGTTACTGTGTTCTAGGAACAACATTGTAAATACCAGGATACTGCATGAATTAGTTAATATAGATGGAATATAAATTAATTAAAACAATTTGTTTTATTTTTTTATTATTACTATTGTGTAGGTGGAACAACGCTGACAATAACAGGTTATGGTTTCACCAGTGATGCTGTCCCCAAGGTGAACAACGTTGTCTGTAAGCTCACCACCACACCAACACCATCTCAGATCATCTGTATTACACCGCCCTCGGTAAGTGCTGCAAAATCTTCACCATACAGGTCCCATTATCAAGGGTGTCATTAATATTCAATAGCAAGTATTATACTTTTTTCTTGGAAATACTACTTTTTATACTTTTTTAATACTTTTCTCACATGAAAATACTTTTTTTATATACTTTTTTCTGCAAAATCCAGTTTCAAATTTGACCATCGTAAGATGTGTGCTTTGCTCATCTTTTTTTCAGGAGTGACAATGTGGCTGAAATAACAGAAATAATAGCTTTTCCCATTAATTTTTATGGTCTGCAGGATAAAGATAATAACTACATGTAGATAATGATATAGGATATCTGCCGTATCCTGTTCAGGCTGAATGAGAAATTCTGCTTGGCAGAGCCTCGTGGAATTTCCCATTCATACCTTCACAGGATACAGCAGATATCCGACGTCATTAACTAGTTATTCTCTATTTCCACCAATCACAATACTTGATTCGATCCACTGCATGTGACATATGGTGCATGGACTATCCCAGACACAACATGCTAACATATATGGCATGGTAAATTGGTAAAAAAAAAATCTAGTCAAGTCCTAATTTGGTCCTTAATTTAGTTTCTTCTTCTTCGTCGCGTTCTTCGTTAGTCAAATCATCAGACCAGTCATTCCCACAAAAGAGGCGGTGTTCATTAGTTCACCAACTGTTCCATGCAGTTTTGTGGCAAGTGCTGTTGTGTTTGGCCTTATTAATTGTCTGGATGTGTTGTGTAGGCTGCAGTGTTGTCGGATATGTTCGGGTGTTTCAGCCTCTTGTCTACAAGGGCAGTCTTTGGAATCGCCAATTTTGAATTTAGTTTAAAGATAAAGTTTGTTGCTTTTAAAATAATATATTAAGATATACATGAAGAAAATTTAACTGTGTCCCAAATACCCAAAATCAAATTGATTTTTTTTTTTTTTTTTTAAATCGTCCCATCTCTACAAGTATATATGTATGTGTGTGTTATGTTTTTTAGACGTCATCGACGACAGTGTCTGTTGACGTCACTGTGAGCCAGGCGAGTTCAGAACTGACATCACCAACTCAGTTCGAGTACAACTTGGCGTCCACCGCCATCATCACTCAGCTCTCAACCATGTCTAGCAGTGTCGAAGGTATTCAGGGTTCGAAATGCTGCCAATCCGACTGCTTTTTATCAGTCAATATCACCATGGGCCGGGAATGTTTTTGTCTCTTGTCCTGTCGTACCGACAATTATTTTACATTTATATTCATAAATTAATTTGAATGAAATATATATTTACATAAAAATATTTATAAAGTTGATTCCACTACAGATGTAAATGATTATAAACCACAATATTAAAATAATGTTTCTCTTGGTTATTATTATTAACAAAACACCATTGTTAAACACCATTTGTTTATTAAATTCTTTTTTAATATGATCATGTTTGGTCTGGCAGATTTTGATTTGGGCCAGCAGATTTTGTAGCTAACCAGGCCGATTGACCAGCAAGAATTGCAGCCAATTTCTATACCTTAGTAAATACATGGAGATTTTCCTCATTATATTTTTAAATTATCAAATATTCCTATCAATTTTCTAAATTTATTGTTAGATGTCATCAAAAAAAAATTGTCCCATGATGACATAATATTCACTAGCAAATACAGTAAAATCCCTTGAACCTGAACCCTTGCTTGCATCGCAGGATTGGATTTTTCTCGTTCTAACCTGTGCACTACAACTGGTCAAAGGTCATTGTATGTGTTTTCCAATCTGTGGGAAAGTGCATATAATAGATCCCTTGCTGTATTAAAAAAATGTAGCGGGTTTCTTCTAATGGCTACATGTTCAAATACTTGACATCCAATAGCTGATGATTAATTAATCAATGTGCTCCAGTGGTGTTGTTAAACAAAACAAACTTCTTCAAACCTGGACCCATAGTAAATCAGAATTTCTCAAACCCGAATGTTTTTCACCGTCCTGTGATTTATTAATCTTTTAAAGGGACATTCCTGAGTTTGCTGCATTGTAAAATGTTTCTGACAAATAAAATAATTCTACGATTAAACTTACATATTAAATATATTTTCTTGTTTAGAATATCAGTGTCTGTATATTCAATGTGTTTCTGGTCGTCTTAATATTTGTAAGAAGTCGAAACTAGATTTTGTCTTCAAATAATTTCTTACGTACAAAAAAAGATATTTTAGGAAATAAAATTAAATTTACACTAGTACAAATATAAGAACGATCAGAAACACATTTAATATACAGTCACTGATATGTTATGTAGGAAAATATATTTGATATGTAATTACGATCGTCAAAAAGTCTCTGTTAGTCGATAACATCTTAAAAATTGCAGCAAATTCAGGAATGTCCCTTTAACAATAGAACTGATTTCTGTAAACTGTAAACACCTTTAATCTGAATACTGAATGAATAACCCAGTCCCAGTGAGTTTGTTTACTGTAAACTGTACCCCTGGAAACCGAACAGTCAGACCAGTGTTAATCATTATGACACCTCTAATTGCTATGAATAAAACCTTGCCTGCTTAAATCATTCAGGGGTGGGAATTCTCCTCGGATCAGCTGTTTTTCTCTCATAGAACATTGCGTTTCCTCGCATTGTAATCGTCCCTTTTTCACAGTTCACCAATTCCCATCCCTGATCATTACAAATGAGGGCGTGGGATGTAGCCCAGTGGTAACGCGTTTGCTTGATTTGCAGTCTAGGATCGATCCTCATTGGTGGGCCCATTGAGCTATTTCTCGTTCGAGCCAGGTTTTTTTTTTAGAGGAAACCCACTGTCGCCACATAGGCTACTCTTTTATGACAGGCAGCAAGGGATCTTTTATTTGCACTTCCCACAGGCAGGATAGCACAAACCATGGCCTTTGTTGAACCAGTTATGGATCACTGGTCGGTGCAAGTGGTTTACACCTACCCATTGAGCCTTGTGGAGCACTCACTCAGGGTTTGGAGTCGGTATCTGGATTAAAAATCCCATGCCTCGACTGGGATCCGAACCCAGTACCTACCAGCCTGTAGACCGATGGCCTAACCATGACGTCACCGAGGCCGGTCGACTCTCAGTAAGACAAACTACCAATATAACATGACGTCATCAGGTATGACGTTCTCTGACGATGTTATTTTTACGTTCATTGAAAAATGAACAAACTCTTATCACATTGCTACAGCTGGACCAATGGTATGACGTTACATTGTAATGAATGCAATGAAAATTTCATTAAAGAGACGTACACTGTACCCTAGTTTTTAAACACTAAGGCATATTTTTTACTATTAGAACAGGTTTTGATAACTGAAATCATACTTTACTTAGATTTTATTGCTTAGATTATCCATTTCCATGCATTTGCAGTGTTTTTGGTCATCCTGGTGTTTTTAATATCACAAGATGCATTTCTCATATTGTTAAAAACGCACATGCATTTGAGAAGTAACAGATATGGAGTCGAGTTTTATTCTATTTTTAGAGGGTATTTCACCATTTCAAAGTCACAGACTCATGTTTCACTCAATTGTAACTTTATCCAAATGTGTTACAGGTTTGTAGATTAACTAAACTTAGTGTTAATTTTCATGGGTTGAAACTAGGGTATGTCCATTTAATCAACATTGACATGATTTCAGGTGGCAACACTTTGACGATAACAGGAACTGGGTTAGGAGCCTCGCCCAATCCATCACAGCCTGTAACAATTGGCGGAAATGTTGCCACGGTGACCAGTTACAGTGACACGGCAGTGGTGGTGACACTCCCATCCAACCCGCCGGGTAGTTATCCCGTTCTTCTACAGATTGGCACTAACGGATACGCAGACAGACAGTAAGATCAATCACCTGTCATGACCTTCTTTTCATTTCTCTGTATCTCCCTGCTATTGTCCAATTAAGGTTCAAGCATGCTGTCCTGGGCATGCATCTCAACTATCCTATGAAGGCATATTTTATTTCAAAGTGAAAAGACAACTATTTGTTTTTTGGGGTTGGTTTTCAAATTGAATTTTTTTTTCTCGTGATTTTTATATTTATATATTCACTTAAAGTGACAGCCCTAGTTTTTAAACACCATGACATGATATTAAGGTCGACGACAGTCACTTTTTGCACCCTTGTTTTGGCTTCGTACACAAGAAATATAATATATCTCACCATAATTTCACTTGAAATCCAAATTTCATAAATGGTACAATTGTTTAATTACAAGATTTTTTTCAAACACATCCAAGTGCATTTAGTAATTTTCAAAAAAAATTAAATTGTAATACCAATTTAGCATTGGAAATTTTCAAACCTTTTGAAAACGGAAACGTCATGTACCTACTGTATTGTTATTGTAAGTAGATGTAAAGTGACTTCATTGGAATATTTACATCATGCAAATGCAAAATTAGCTATTTTATTACAATGCTTCGATCACCACATTAAAATAAAAGCTAGTCTACTAACCTTTCACCCCTGTCAGAATTCACAAAATGATCAGACAATGCTGTTTACAGGTCGATATTCTTTCATATTTCATAACTGGACAAATTATTAAGTTTGAGAGAGGGAAATATATACTTCTCAAAAATTGTAAATTTCAAGAATTTGAGGAATATTGGGCACCTTGGTCCAGATACCTAGAAACAAGACATGGCAATACAATGTTCTAGAAGTATTTCAATACAAATATGTTTTCTCTTTCGAAATTAAAGTATTTAATTCACTCTTTCTTTCCTTCTTCCTTCCTTACCTTCTCTTTTCTCCCTTTACCATTTCCTTCAAATCTTTCCTCTACCTCTATCTTCACTGTTAACCCCACATATTAGTGAACTCCATGTTTTCATGTATTCATGCTTATTAATATTATTATATTGATTCTAATTACACTATATTATATATATATAAATAATGTTCATATGTACTTATAACATGGATGTAAGGTAGTGAAATCAGGGCCCCCAACCCTGGCACTATCATACTTGTGTCTGGGGACAATAAATATAAAATAAAAAAAAGATAAAAAAAAGTTTGAGAGAGAGAGAGAGATGGAGAGAGAGAGAGAGAGAGATGGAGAGAGAGAGAGAGAGAGAGATGGAGAGAGAGAGAGATGGAGATGGAGAGAGATGGAGATGGAGAGAGAGAGAGAGAGAGAGAGAGAGAGAGAGAGATATCTATCTATCTATCTTATCTATCATATCTATCATATCTATCATATATATCTATAATATATATCTATATACCACATTAAATTAATTATATATTCAGAATCAACTCGATTGGAGACATTGTCTATGATCTCAAAGTGACGAACATCTATCCGGATGCTGGCTCTCTCTATGGTGGGACGAAGGTCACCCTTTCTGGGGTCGGATTTAGCACCAACACCACACTGAATGAGGTCAAGTTCGGAAAGCATGTCTGTGATGTCGAATCTGCGACAACCACCAAGATAGTGTGCACGATACGCGACACTGGTGAAGTGCATCACGTCACCAACAAAGGATCACACCCTGGTGAGTGAACTTCAGTTAAACATGGTATGAAATTCAAAGGCTGTGGTATGTGCTATCCTGTTTGTTTTATTTAATCAGGGCTTCTAGAATTTTTACAAAATCCACTCGCCAGGGATCAGTGATTTGAAAAATTTACTAGCCACAATTAAAAATCTACTAGCCCTACTTTACTTTAAATTAATACAGTTTTACTAAATAATAGTAATAATCAGACATGTCACCTAAAGAGGTAGATAGAGCTTAAAAACACTAACACTGGGGGTTTGTGGTAGGGGCAGGATATTCATATTTACAAAATAGATTTAGCTGCACCATTTGACCTCCATTTTTTTTCACTAGCTGTCGGGCATAGAGCTTAAAAGCCCTTAGATATTGGGTGGGGGGATGCAGGATATTCATATTTACAAAATGGACTTAAATGCATTTGACAACTTGGGTATTTTTTCACTAGCCATCGGGCATGACAATAGTAGTTATTTACTAGCCCAACATTGAATATCACTAGCCATGGGAGTGGGGCTACCATAATCTAGAAGCCCTGTCGGACATGGCAATAGTAGTTATTTACTAGCCCGACATTGAATATCACTAGCCATGGGAGTGGAGCTACCATAATCTAGAAGCCCTGTCGGACATGGCAATAGTAGTTATTTACTAGCTCAACATTGAATATCACTAGCCATGAGAGTGGGGCTACCATAATCTAGAAGCCCTGTCTGGCATGACAATAGTAATTACTTACTAAACCAACATTGAATATCACTAGTCATGGGAGTCGGGTTACCATAATCTAGAAGCCCTGCCTGGCATGGCAATAGTAGTTATTTACTAGCCCAACATTGAATATCACTAGCCATGAGAGTGGGGCTACCATAATCTAGAAGCCCTGTCTGGCATGGCAATAGTAGTTATTTACTAGCCCAACATTGAATATCACTAGCCATGAGAGTGGGGCTACCATAATCTAGAAGCCCTGTCTGGCATGGCAATAGTAGTTATTTACTAAACCAACATTGAATATCACTAGCCATGAGAGTGGGGCTACCATAATCTAGAAGCCCTGTCTGGCATGGCAATAGTAGTTATTTACTAGCCCAACATTGAATATCACTAGCCATGAGAGTGGGGCTACCATAATCTAGAAGCCCTGATTTAAGGACACAATTAGTAATGTAAAATTAATGTAATTTTTGACTGGATGTGTTAAAAATTAATATCTCAGTCGCCCAAGGCAACCTTTAAAGGTTAAAGGTAACCTTTAATGCTTAGTGTATGACAAACAGCCATATCCAGTTGATGTGAGAGTTTTGTATAAAGCAAGAAAAAAGGAAGGAATGTTTTATTTAATGACGCACTCAACACATTTTTTTATATGGCGTCGGACTAACAAAAATGTGATGCAGCTAAAATGCTTAGTGTACTACAACCGGACAGATCCAGTTGATGTGAGAGTTTTGTATAAAGCAAGAAAAAAGGATGGAATGTTTTATTTAACGATGCACTCAACACATTTTTTATATGACGTCGGACATATGGTTAAGGACCACACAGATATTGAGAGAGGAAACCCGCTGTCGCTACACAGTAGGCTACTCTTTTTTTTAGTTAGCAAGGAATTTTTTATATATAGCATCCCACAGACAGGATAGTACATACCACAGCGTCTGTGGAAAAATGCATATAAAATATCCCTGGCTACTAATGGAAAATGTAGCAGGTTTCCCCTGAAGACACTGTCAGAATTACCAAATGTTTCATATCCAATAGCCCATGATTAAGTAATGAACGAACATGCTCTAGTGGTGGTGTTAAACAAAACTAACATTTTCTTTTTTTAATAATTTAAACCTATTTTATTACCATCTACAGGCTGATTAAAGCCTGCATTAAGTTTGTTTTGTTTAGCGACACCACTAGAGCGCATTGATTTATTAATCATCGGCTATTGGATGTCAAACATTTGGTAATTTTGACATAGTCAAAGAAAGGAAACCCGCTACATTTTTCCATTAGTAGCAAGGGATCTTTTATATGCACCATCCCGCAGACAGGATAGCACATACCACAGCCTTTAATATACCAGTCGTGGTGAACTGGCTGAAGCGAGAAATAGCCCATTGGGCCCACCAACAAAAGCTGTATTAAGGCAACATGACATAATTAAATTTGAGGTGCTCGCGTCGCAGGATCGAACCACCTCGATGGATCCATTCAACTAATTGGGGGTTTTCTTGTGCCAACCAGTGCACCACAAATGGTCAAAGGCTGTGGTATGTGCTTTCCTGTCTGAGGGATATAAGTGCATATAAAAAATCCCTTTCTGCGTTAGGAAAACTGTAGCGGGTTTCCTCTGATGACTACGTGTCAGAATTACCAAATGTTTGACATTCAATAGCCAATGATTAATTAATCAATGTGCTCTAGTGGTGTGGGTAAACAATAAGAAGCAAACTGTTGTGAATGTAGTTCAGATATGCTGAGTAGGGTTTGCGTTGGATGTTTAACTTTTTGTTAATTTCTGCAATAATGTAAATTAATGTATTTTAATAGGTTTTCTTTCATTTCAGTGTTTGGTTACCTCTATGGGTGGGACCCCTCAACGGTTGAAGTGAAGGTCGGCGACTACGTCCAGTTCTCATGGACGTTGCCGTCGTGGGTTAACGACCGTGGATACGGAATCAACCAGACAAAGAATGCCAGCACCACTGAACTCATGCCCGATGGCTTCTCAACTGGGCCTTCCAAAACAGCCAATGGTAAAGTGTAGATAGATAGATAGATAGCTAATTTAACATGCTCATATATCATTAGGCTTTCAAACACGCCCATACAGAGTCCGACCTCCAATAATATCAGTGGCCTGACTCGGGATGGGGGAGGGTAAAGTGTAAATCACAGTCTGATGGCCAAATTCACTAAGTCTGTTTAAAGGAACATTCCAGACTTTGCTGCATTGTAAGATGTTTCCGACTAATAAAATATTTCTACGATTAAACTTACATATTAAATATATTTTCTTGTTTAGAATATCAGTGTCTGTATATTTAATGTGTTTCTGGCCGTCTTAATATTTGTAAGAAGCCCAGACTGGATTTTGTCTTCTAATAATTTCATACGTACGAAAAAATATATTTTCAGAAATAACATGAAATTTAACCTAGTACAAATATTAGAACGATCAGAAACATGTTTAATATTATGCAGAAAAATATATTTGATATGTAATTACAATCGTTAAAAAGGTTCTGTTAGTCGATAACATCTTAAAAAGTGCAGCAAACTCAGGAATGTCCCTTTAAAATGACCCATCAGGTAGTTCGACCGAACCATTCGGTCAACAACGTGTAAGTGTAACTCGGGAATTTAATTTTTGGTTTGAGAGTTGTGGTATATTCGACTCTTTCCGAGTTCGAATCAACGAGATTCTACTGTTTTTGTAGTTACACATGTACATGTATTTACATGCATGTAAGACAAAAACAAGCTTTGTAAATAACGTCCTAATTTTTATTTTAAAAAATTTAGCCCGAAATTCAGAAACAAAGAGCATTTAAAGAAATAGCTACCATACATGTATATCTTAACCTATACGGTGGACTGGTTCAGCTTTATGTCAATCAACCTTATGATATCAAAACATCCTTATGATAAAAACATTAATTTAGGATATTATAATCTTTATATGTCATGTTTTAATAGATTCTAAATATCGATTATGTTTCAGGATATTGTAAATATTGATATTTTAAGATATTATTAATATTCATGTATTATATTTCAAGATATACATTTTTATATATTATGTTTCAGGATGTTATAAATATTGATATGTTTCAGGATGTTATAATATTGATATGTTTTAGGATGTTATAAATATTGATATGTTTCAGGATGTTATAAATATTGATATGTTTCAGGATGTTATAATATTAATAAGTTTTAGGATATTAATATTGAAATATTATGTTTGAGGTTATTATAAATATAAAGATATTGAAATATTTTAAGATATAAATATTGATATTATATATTACATTATATTTCTGGATGTTATAAATTTTGATATACATATATTGTTTCAGGATGTTATAAATATTGATATTTTTTAAATATTATAATTGAGGTTATAAACATTGATAGATTAGTTTTAGGATATTATAAATATCGATATATTATGTTTCAGGATATTATAAATATTGAAATATTATGTTTCAGGAAATTATAAATACCGGTTCAGCATGGTTGGAACATATTACTACTGGAGTGGTTGGGTTGACGAGTATGAGACGATTTCTCTGAAGGGCTCCGTCACAGTTGTTGACAAGACATCACACACCCAACTTTTAAAGCTCACTGTCGCTGGGCACGAAGCAGTGTATCAACCTGGTAATTATTTTAATTAATTAATTAACCGCCGTGTAGACAGCCAGCCCTCGTATATTAGCCGAGGCTATATACACAGCCACCGTGCATATAGCCACTAATGTGTGAAGTAAAATAAATATGGAGACTTCCGTTGCAGTTGCATTTACCCAATAGTTGATGTATTTTTCGTGCTGGGGTGTCGTGAAACATTCATTACTAAATTCATCTGTTGTACACAATATTTAGCACGATGTGTGTACGGTAGTCGACTAGACCTGAGCGCAAATAGATCCTCACAAAATGTGACATCGGGTAAATTCAAAGAAGGCAGTCTGCAGTGCAAATCAAAAAAGGAGAAAGAGTCAGAACGATGGAAAAGTGCTGATTAAAATGGCTTTACATATTAACTTATAGATTCTAATATGGTGACTATATGTAGGTCTGCCATGGGGACGTAGCCCAGTGGGAAAATGCTCGCTTGATGCACGGTCGGTCTAGGATCAATCCCCGTCAGTTGGCCTATTGGGCTATTTCTCGCTCTAGCCAATGCACCACGACTGGTATATCAAAGGCTGTGGTATGTGCTATCCTGTCTGTGGGATGGTGCATATAAAAGATCCTTGCTACTAGTGGAAAAACATAGCAGGTTTCATCTCTACAACTGTGTCAAAATGACCATATGTCTGACATCCAATAGCCAATGATTAATAAATCAATGTGCTCTAGTGGTGTCGTTAAACAAAACAAAACAAAGCCTGCCGTGGGATGGAAGCCTTAATGTTCAATCAACACTTGTATTTTTTAGGCCTTAGGAAATGACAGCAACTGGGGGAAAGGTGACTGTTGTATATATTAATTTAATTGTCCATATCAACTTTGGGGGTGGTGGTAAATTTTCACATTTCCTGAATTTGGGTAGCCCTACTTACAGCGCCAAATTATGTTTAGTATTTATATTTGTGTAATCTATTTGTTAATTCTCTTAACTTTTTTGTACCACTAGGTGGCGCTGATCTATCATTTTTTTATTATTATATTTCTGTTTCCGGTGAGTGGCGTGTGCAAAACGGCAAGAAAAATGAATTGGGGAATGCTCTGTATACATTGTACAGTATGTCGACTGGTGTGATGTCGGGCGAGATATCTCGCCTGCAGTAGTCAAAATGTTGAGACTCTTTTGGTTTGACACCCAATAGCCAATGTATTTTTTGTGCTGGGGTGTTGTTAAACATTCATTCATTCATTCATTCATTCAAGTGTCTTTTGTTTTTGTACCACTAGGTGGCGCTGATCCATCCCCAGCTGCAGTTTGTCCCGGCACTGTTGCCGACATCCCGTCCTGTTCGGTAACGAAACCAGCTGACCTGGACGCGAGTAAATTCAACTTCAAGTTCTGGTCTTGCCGCTCACCAGTCATCACCAATATCGACCGCATCAATGGCAGCACAACCGACGACATCACTTTGACTGGAACAGGTTTCAGCGCCACATCTTGCCACCACGAGATCACTGTTGGCGACGGTCGAGGCATGCTGCAGACGTCATCAGCCACATCGCTGGTCTTCCGAATCGACTCTTCGACATCGCCATCACTGGGAATCTATAACGAGATCAGACTGCGGGTCGGAAATCTCGGCTATGCCTTGGTACAGATGAAAGGTGATCGCACGCGCCGATTTGCTTTGATTCCCGTTGTCGAGTCGATAACGCCACTGACCGGTTCTACGGCTGGTAAAACTGAGCTGACTGTCACTGGCTTTGGTTTTTCGAGAACGACGAGCGATATTCAGTTTGAAGTGGGCGGGGCTCTGTGCACGGTGCAGAGTATGACGTACACCCAGGTCGTCTGTCTGACGCCCCCTGCCATCGAACCGAAGGAGGTGAACATCACGTTCAGGGTGAGCTCCATTCCGGCCCAATGCAAAGCGCAGAAGTGCAAATTCACCTATTCGCTGTCCATGTCACCGAAAGTCACAGAAGTCGTGCCTACCAGTGTGTCGACATCTCCGACATCGCTGACGATCACGGGAAAGCTGTTCGGAACCGACAGCGCTGCGGTAGCCGTTGACATCGGTGGACAGACTTGCACACTCACAGCGGTGAGCGATACAACAATTACCTGCGACATCAGTAACATTCCCGTCGGGTCCCACCTGGTCAAAGTGGTCATCGCCGGAAAGGGCCTGGCCATTACAACGGCAACTGTCAACAGCGTGGCCACGATCTCTAGTCTGTCTCCGACCGAAGGAAGCGTGCACGGAGGTTTAGAACTGACAATAAATGGAAATGGCTTTGTAAGCGGCAAGACGAGCGTGACTGTAGACGGTTCTCCGTGTACCACAACGAGCGTGACGGCGACCATCGTCAAGTGCATAACTCTGCCGCATGCTGCTGGGGCCGTCACTGTGGTCGTCACCGCGAACGGACATGCCTACCCTCCCGATAACTCGTTCTCGTACACGTCGACAGCCACACCCACAATCACGACCATCAACCCGACTAGCGGCCTGCAAGGGGACTCCGTCACGATCATCGGTACCGGTTTCAGTGCAGATAACTCTGTCAGTATAGGTGGTGCCACGTGCACCGTCACCTCGGAAACGTCCACTCAGATCGTCTGCACTCTGGGGCCCCTTGCGACAGGAGAGTACTCAGTGAAGGTGAAGGCCGCGGGGAAAGGATCCACTTCAAACGAGACGACGTTCGAATACTCGTTGTCAGTGTCTTCCTACACACCAAACACAGGTGATTAAAACAATATTAGTTACAGGGTTAGCTCTGGGTGATTTCGCCAAATTATCTAAAAAATGCAAAACCTAGACTTGACTTTAATCTTTTAACATGCTCCTATACCACAGAGGTTTCAAGCATGTCTATCCCGGGGCCTGTCTCTGGAGGCCAGGGGTCAGCTCCGGGACAGAAAATTTACGGGACAATTTTGAGTTTTAAACCAAAATATAATAAGGGAATTTAAGTATTTTGTTTGTGCAATTCGAAATTAATAATAATATAAAAATCCAAATAAAAATGAAATAATAACATTTTTGGTGCTTACATGTAATTTAAGAGTGGGCAGCCAAAAAGAAAATAACCTAGAGCTATTTTCCAACAAAAAATCAATTATCACACAATTTTTTTTCACAAAATTAAAATAAAATTCACCAACTGTTCTTAAACTTTGCTATTGGTGAATTTGGCTAATGGCAGAGTTAAAGTGACACACCCTAGTGAATGGTGTGGGCAACATGTAGCCCAGTGGTGAAGTATTCCCCTGATGTGTGGTGGGTCTAGGATCGATCTTAAATCATTGGCTTTTGGATGTCAATCATTTGGTAATATTGATGTATAGTCTTAAAGGTGTCGAGACATAGCCCAGTGGTTAAGCGTTCCCCTGTTGTGTGGTGGGTCTAGGGTCAATCCTCGTTGGTGGACCCATTGGGCTAATTCTTGTTCCAGCTACTGCACCACGACTGGTATATCAAAAACCGTGGTATATGCTGTCCTGTCTGTGGGATGGTGCATATAAAAGACCCCTTGCTGCTAATAGAAAAATGTAGCGGGGTTCCTCTCGAAGACTACATGTGTATCAGGGGTGGGGAAAAGCCCTTTTCTCCCGGTCTGGGACCGATTCTCGATCTCTGAGACCGAAATTATTGTTTAAAAACGTGTGTTTGCCGGTCCCACTTTTGTCATTCTTGTCGGTCCGAAGCACCTGTCCATTTCTATTATTGGAACAAATTCTTATCCGTCAAGTGGACCGGCCTGCCCAGACATCGGTATCTCATGCATGATTTAAAATAATAAATAAATAGTAGTCAATATGGCTAGTGGCAAGACGTCTGTCTAAGTATATATCGTCAGTCACTGAAGTCGGACCTATAGTAGTGTCAATCCACAGCCACTAGGCTAGACATTAATTTTGTCAAAGTTGCTGAGCCGGTCAAGAGATTAAATTGACGTTAACAATAACACCATTCTGGTGAGAGAGCCATCAAGGTATTACACTCCAATTAAAACAAAGGACCCAGAGTTTGCAACTGGTTACAATCAACACCCATGTACGGAGCTTTGTCGGGTCGAGTGTCCCAGTTCGAAGCAAGAGACTTGTGTGCAATACAAACTGCTTGAAATAGCATAAAATATACTGAAATAATCGATAAATGTATTTATTGTTGACTGTTCAATGTAGTCTATCCAATAATTATAAAGGATTTTAAAATTAACAAAAGGTTTCCACTTTTTTGTTAACAAGTGGGAGTAAGCAGAACAGCTACATGTACTGTTATCTCAAGAGCCAGTAGAGGTCAAATTCCGTCCAATCAGTGATGACGTTATTAATCTCTTTGTCTAAACATGTGCCAGCTCAGGCTGTCAAACGCTTCACGGTGCAATCTTTTATTAATTTTCAGAACACAGTACTGAATACTCGTACTTTTTATACATATATGCGATTTAAATTCATAACTTTTATTCCTTTTTTAATATTATTTATTCCATTATGTAAAATATATACAATTTGTGGGGTTTTTTGTTTTTTTTCACTGATGTGATAAAAAAAAAGTTTTTTTTTATTCCTTTCTTTTTTTTTCCCCCCCCCCCCCCCCCCTCCGTTAATGATGACATCAAGCGGGACCGATTGACAATTTAATTTTTCCCCACCCCTGATGTGTATATGTAAAAATTACCAAATGTTTGACATCCACTTGGAGATAAATCAATATAATGTAGTGGTGTAGTAATTTATTATTATTATTATTTTTTAGTTTAAGGAATTTGGTCCATTTAAAATGTACATTATCTGTGGGAGATTTTTGTAGTTTTTTTTGTCTAAAACTTATTTCTTGCTTTGAATTTTAAAATTTTCACATCTTTTTTTTGTCTTGTGAAATGTATTTCTAAATGTAAAATCAACAAGAAAACGTAACTGTTGATTAATAAATCAATGTGCTCTAGTGGTATTGTTACACAAAATGAACTTTAACTTGAACAGGGGAGGATGAACATGTAGCTCAGTGCACTCGCCCGAGGATTGTAGGATCGAATCACCTCAGTGGACCCCTTGTCTGATTGGGTTTTTTCCCATCCCAACCAGCTCCTGATGCCTGGTACATCAAAGGCTGGTATGTGCTGTCCTAACTGTGGGAAAGTACATATAAAAGATCCCTTGCTGCTAATGAAAAAATGTAGTGGATTTCCTCTAAGACTTTATTGTTCGAGCCAGAGCTCCACAACTGGTTTAACAAAGGCCGTGGTATGTACTATCCTGTCTGTGGGATGGTGCATAGAAAAGATCCCATGCTGCTAATCGGAAAGAGTAGCCCATGAAGTGGTGATAGCGGGTTTCCTCTCTATATATATGTGTGGTCCTTAACCATATGTCTGATGTCATATAACCATAAATAAAATGTGTTGAATGCGTATATAAATGAAACATTTCCTTCCTTCTAAGACTTTGTGTAAAAAAATTACCACATTTTTTACATCCAATAACTGATTATTAATATATAAATGTTCTCTAGTGGTGTCGTTATGATGACCTGTTTGTCAGGCACTATGTTGAACTTAATGCCCAATACAAAGGCTATCCTGTCTGTGGGGTGGTGCATAAAAAAACATCCCTTGTTACTAATGGAAAAATGTAGTGGGTTTCCTCTCTAAGACTGTCAAAATCTCTAAGACTGTGGTCAAGTGGTGTCCAAAAATAGCGCCTTTAGATAACATCTTTTAATAGACATCCAGTGTCGCCGATGTGGTGCCCGGGGCACGTGCCATAAGATCCAGGTCGTTAAACAAAACCAAATTTAATGTCCAACACAAAGATGGCCACAATGTCAACGGAAAATAAACGCCTGTGGCAAGAAGGAAGGAACTGAAATTGCACTCAACACATTTTATTTACTGTTATATGGCATCAAACAAATGACTGACATTCATCTTTTGTGAGTTCTTGTTCGCGTCTCAGACTTTAATAGAAACTGCTCAGTTTTATTTACTGTTATATGGCATCAAACAAATGACTGTACTAGCCCCCCTTCCAGGAAGTGCCCGGGGCAACGACGCACTCGACACATTTTATTTACTGTTATATGGCATCAAACAAATGACTGTACTAGCTTTAATTTGTTAGTTGTGAGTTCTTGTTCGCGTGTCAGAAGGAAACAAAACCGACGCACTCGACACATTTTATTTACTGTTATATGTCAAACAACACAAAGATGGCCGCGTGTCAGAAGGAAGGAAATTATTTAACGACGACTCGCCACATTTTATTTACTGTTATTGGCATCAAACAAATGACTGTAACTTTATTTTAGTTGGAGTTCTTGTTCGCGTGTCAGAAGGAAGGAAATGGTTTATTTAACGACGCACTCGACACATTTTTATTTACTGTTATATGGCATCAAACAAATGACTGTACTAGCTTTAATTTGTTAGTTGTGAGTTCTTGTTCGCGTGTCAGAAGGAAGGAAATGGTTTATTTAACGACGCACTCGACACATTTTATTTACTGTTATATGGCATCAAACAAATGACTGTACTAGCTTTAATTTGTTAGTTGTGAGTTCTTGTTCGCGTGTCAGAAGGAAGGAAATGGTTTATTTAACGACGCACTCGACACATTTTATTTACTGTTATATGGCATCAAACAAATGACTGTACTAGCTTTAATTTGTTAGTTATGAGTTCTTGTTCGCGTGTCAGAAGGAAGGAAATGGTTTATTTAACGACGCACTCGACACATTTTATTTACTGTTATATGGCATCAAACAAATGACTGTACTAGCTTTAATTTGTTAGTTGTGAGTTCTTGTTCGCGTGTCAGAAGGAAGGAAATGGTTTATTTAACGACGCACTCGACACATTTTATTTACTGTTATATTGCGTCGGACGTATGGTTAAGGACCACACAGATATTGAGGGAGGAAGCCCATTGTTGCCACTTCATGGGCTACTCTTTTTGATTAGCAGCAAGGGATCTTTTATATGCACCATCCCATAGACAGGATAGCACATACCACAGCCTTTGGTGTACCAGTCATGGTGCACTGGCTGGAGGGTGAAATAGCCCAATGGGCCCACTGATGGGGATCAATCCTAAACATTTTAGGGAACACAGTTCGATCAGTTCCACAGAATAATAATTGAACTGAATTAAACTAACAATATCAATTTATGACAGCCATTTAAACTTCTTTTTTTTTGTCTTTCACAGGAAGCACAGCTGGTGGTCAGGCGATAACAATTTCCGGCTCAGGCTTTGAAGTGGATGCAACGATGGTGACAGTGTGTGGAAATCCCTGTACAGCGAAGACGGGAGTCCAGCAGACGTCATCTCAGTATATCTGTCTTGTCCCTCCCGGGTCAGGTGAGTGTTAAAGGAGCAGTATAAAAAAATCTGTAAAAAAAAAAAGTTAAAGGGACATACCCTAATATCACAAAATGCATTTCTCATATTTTTAAAAATGCACATGCATCTGAGAAGTAACAGCTATGGAGTCCAGCTGTAATCTATTTTTAGAGGGTACTTCACCATTTCAAAGTCACAGACTCATGTTTCACTCAATTGTAACTTTATCCAAGTGTGTTACAGGTTTGTAGATTAACTAAACTTAGTGTTAATTTTCACGGGTTGAAACTAGGGCATGTCCCTTTAATAATATTTATATATATTTGAAGTGACAGACCCTTCTATTAACTAATTAGAGTTAAAAAAAAAAATATTTGAAATTGGACGTTACTTAGATTTTTTTATTGTTTAGATTATTAATTTCCGTATATCTGAAGTGTTTTAATACCAAGAAATGCAGTGAGCTCCATGGTCTAGTGGATAAGCTGCTGGACATTCGAGCTGACGACAGTGGTTCAAATCCCGTCAAAGCTGGCTCACACATTCATTCATCTTTCTCATCTATCTCCCTCTGCCTATCAGTCTCATTATCTTATTATAAAAAACTTTCCAATTTCTCCCACGATTTCAATCTGTTTCGACCCTTTCTGTCAGTTTCCTCCGACTCTGTCTTCTGAGCTGTCCACACCATCACCTACCTGTCTCAACTTCCTCCTCGGGTACAGTCTCTGTGTACTTCCCAGCACTCACTTGGTATTCTCATCCTCTGCCACTAATAAAGCTGGTCTGACCTACGGCACTAACGACCGCCGGTAGTAGAGGTGCATAGTAGGTGGTTACAAGTGCCTCTTAACAATGCCAGAAGTAACTACTGAACACTCCCCGAAGTGGTCAGACTAAGCCTACAGCTAAAAGCTGATGGGGGGAATGGCAGGTGTGCAGCACAGATAGCCACAAGAGACAAGCATCTGTGGTTAAGGACCACACAGATATTGAGAGAGGAAACCTGCTGTCGCCACTTCATGGGCTACTCTTTTTTTTTATTAGCAGCAAAGGAATCTTTTATATGCACCATCCCATAGACAGGATAGCGCATACCATAGCCTTTGATGTACCAGTCGTGGTGCACTGGCTGGAGTGAGAAATAGCATAATGGGCCCACTGACAGGGATTGATCCCAAATCGACCGCGCATCAAGCGAGCACTTTACCACTGGGCTACGTCCCGCTCCAGTGTATTATGGTTTTAAAATGAGTCTAGAGCCAAGGCCGGCTCTTGCGCCCACGACAGGCGTGCGCTACAACAGCTTGTTCTGAATGTGCACGTAAAACCCTATGACATGACATGACAAGTCTAGAGCGCACAATGATGAGTCGAAAACGTGTCACCTGCTTAACCTTTTGTTGACGGGGTGGGATTCAGCTCAGTAGGTTGAGTGCTTGCTTGAGATGCTTGCATCGCAGGATCGAACCACCTCGGTGAATCCATTGAACTGACTGGGTTTTTTTTCTCGTTCCAACCAGTGCACCACAACTGGACAAAGGCCGTGGTATGTGCTTTCCTGACTGTGGGAAAGTGCATATAAAAGATCCCTTGCTGCATTAATTAGGAACAATGTAGCGGGTTTCCTCTCGTGACTACGAGTCAGAATTATCAAATGTTTGACATCCAGTAGGTGATGATTAATTAATCAATGTGCTCTAGTGGTGTTCTTAAACAAAACAAACTTTTAACTTTTGGTGACCATCTTGCAGCCAGCAGCGGGTTTCCTCTAAAACCAGTGTCAGAATGACCATATGTTTGACGTCCAATAGCCGATGATAAGATAAAAAATAAATGTGCTCTAGTGGCGTCGTTAAATAAAACAAACTTTACTTTTATCTTGCAGCTGGAATATTTAAGTTTAAATCTTTTTTTGTTTTCAGCTGGGACAGCGTGTGATGTGATTGTCACAGTCAACGGTCTTTCAAGGACCTTGACCCCGCAGTATACGTACGACTCCTCACTGACACCTGAAATAACTCTGGTGGACCCCCGCCGCGGAGGAACTGGAGGGGGCACAACAGTCACTATCACTGGAACTGGCTTTGGGTGAGTATTACTGCTTTTAATTTTATTTTTTTAAAAATCTATCTGCTCTATTTCAGTTTCTCTTTTTGAATTCCATCTAATTTATTTCCTGATTAATTTTCACACCTCTGTAAATTGCGAGAAAATTTTGTTTGGTGTAATGACAGGCGCGCGTGCAGGGGGAAGGTTTTGGGGGTCAAAACACATCCCCCCCCCCTGCTCAAGCAAATGTTTTTTGAACATTTGCCAGGGGAGCATGTCTCGACCCCCCGCAAACACCGTAAGCACGCACTCTATTGACTGAGTTAGGGGTGGGTCATAGCCCAGTGGTAGAGCGTTCGCTTGATGCGCAGTCAGTCTAGGATCGATCCCCGTCTGTGGACCCATTGGGTTATTTCTCATTTCAACCAGTGCTCTACAACTGGTGTAACAAAGGCCGTGGTAGTACTATCCTGTCTGTGGGATGGTGCATATAAAAAATCCCTTGCCTGCTAATCGAAAAGAGTAGCCCATGAAGTGGCGACAGCGGGTTTCCTCCCTCAATATCTGTGTGGTCCTTAACCATATGTCTGACGCCATATAACCGTAAATACAATGTGTTGAGTGCGTCGTTAAATAAAACATTTCCTTCCTTCCTTCCGTCTATTGACTGAGCCAAATCCAGCCACCTAATAGTTTCACTTTTCATTAATGCATTATATTTAGGGAGGGGCGGGCGGAATTTAGCTAAGTCGGTAGAGTGCTAGCCTGATGTGGTTGCATCATAGGATCGAATCACCTTGGTAGACCTATTTTCTGATTGTTCACCCCCCCCCCCCACCCCACCCCCACCCCCACCCCCATCCCCATCTCAACCAGTGCTCCATGACTGGTGTATCAAAGGCTGTGGTATGTGCTGTTGATTGAGATGGAAAAACACTCTAAAGTTTATCAAGGAACATCAGTCCTGTTACCCTTCACACCTCAGTCGAGCACTCTACCACTGGACCAAGTCTCACAAGCTTGCATTTTACCACTGAACTACACCTGCACCTCTACCCCTACCCCTACCCCTACCCCTAACCCTAACCCTACCCCCAAGGAAAGCACTACCAGTGAGCTAGACTTCCCCCACCCCTCTCAGGCAAGCACTCTATACCACTGAGCTACACACTGTAAAACACCACCACCACCACTCTAGGCAAGCACTACCCCTGAGCTATACCTCGCCCTCTCCCCCCGGCAAGTACTCTACCACTGAGCTACACCTTACCCCCCCCCCCCCCCCACCCCGGTAAGTACACTACCACTGAGCTACACCTCCCAAACCCCCTTTCCTGGCAAGTACTGTACCACTGATCTACATCCCCCTCCCTTGATGAGTACTTCACCACTGAGCTACACAAACACCGCCACATCCGCCCCCACCCCCACCCAGACCCACACCAAACACCTAATTGATTCTGATTGGATGCTGTGCTAGGATGTTGTTAGACAGATATTCCTCTCCTTTCTTACTCTAGAACCACCGACAGTGCAGTTCAGGTGACGATAGGTGGCGCCACGTGTGTGGTCACCCCCCCGGTAACTGACACTCAGATCACGTGCGTCACAGGAAGCTCCACGTCTCAGAAGACCAGCGTGCGGGTCGAAATTTCTGGAAACGGAATCGCCACTCAGGTTTGTCTTGTGAATATCAGGGGCAGACCCAGGTTTTGTTAAGAGGGGTGGGGGTTGGGGGGGGGGGTAAAAGTATAATTATTCTGATTTGAATTTTGGTAGATCCAAGTTTCATTAAAGGTGAGGGACTGAGACATATGATGGGGCTGTTTTGGTTGGGTTGATTTGGTTTGGACTAAATGCTGTATATGGTTGTGTTGTGCATGGGTTTGGGTTGTGTTTGTATTGTTTAGTTGGGTTGTGTTTGTATTGTTTAGTTAGGGTTGTGTTTGAGTTGTGTTTGTATTGCTTAGTTGGGTTGTGTTTATATTGCTTAGTTAGGGTTGTGTTTGGGTTGTGTTTGTATTGTTTAGTTGGGTTGTGTTTGTATTGCTTAGTTAGGGTTGTGTTTGGGTTGTGTTTATATTGCTTAGTTAGGGTTGTGTTTGGGTTGTGTTTGCATTGCTTAGTTAGGGTTGTGTTTGGGTTGTGTTTGTATTGCTTAGTTAGGGTTGTGTTTGGGTTGTGTTTGTATTGCTTAGTTAGGGTTGTGTTTGGGTTGTGTTTGTATTGCTTAGTTAGGGTTGTGTTTGCATTGCTTAGTTAGGATTGTGTTAGGGTTGTGTTTCGGTTGATTTGTATTGCTTAGTTAGGGTTGTGTTTGGGTTAGGTTTGTATTGCTTAGTTAGGGTTGTGTTTGGGTTGATTTGTATTGCTTAGTTAGGGTTGTGTTTGGGTTTGGTTTGTATTGCTTAGTTAGGGTTGTGTTTGGGTTGATTTGTATTGCTTAGTTAGGGTTGGGTTTGTATTGCTTAGTTAGGGTTGTGTTTGGGTTGATTTGTATTGCTTAGTTAGGGTTGTGTTTGGCTTGCTTTGTTTGGGTAGGGTTTGAATTGCTTTGGGTTGGGTTGGGTTTGAATTGCTTTGGGTTGGGTAGGGTTTGAATTGCTTTGTGTTGGGTTGGGTTTGAATTGCTTTGTGTTGGGTTGGGTTTGAATTGCTTTGTGTTGGGTAGGGTTTGAATTGCTTTGTGTTGGGTTGGGTTTGAATTGCTTTGGGTTGGGTTGGGTTTGAATTGCTTTGGGTTGGGTACGGTTTGAATTGCTTTGTGTTGGGTTGGGTTTGAATTGCTTTGGGTTGGGTTGGGTTTGAATTGCTTTGTGTTGGGTAGGGTTTGAATTGCTTTGTGTTGGGTTGGGTTTGAATTGCTTTGGGTTGGGTTGGGTTTGAATTGCTTTGGGTTGGGTACGGTTTGAATTGCTTTGTGTTGGGTTGGGTTTGAATTGTTTGTGTTGGGTTGGGTTTGAATTGCTTCGGGTTGGTTGGGTTTGAATTGCTTTGGGTTGGGTTGGGTTTGAATTGTGTTGGGTAGGGTTTGAATTGCTTTGTGTTGGGTAGGGTTTGAATTGTGTTGGGTAGGGTTTGAATTGTGTTGGGTAGGGTTTGAATTGTGTTGGGTAGGGTTTGAATTGCTTTGTGTTGGGTAGGGTTTGAATTGTGTTGGGTAGGGTTTGAATTGTGTTGGGTAGGGTTTGAATTGCTTTGTGTTGGGTAGGGTTTGAATTGCTTTGTGTTGGGTAGGGTTTGAATTGCTTTGTGTTGGGTAGGGTAGGGCTGTGCTGTTTTGGGTTATGTTGGGTATGGCTTGAGTTAGGATCTCCACGAGAAATTGGCTGCTAGAATCCGCTCGGTGAAAAAAACAAAACACAGTTGGACTTTTTTCCGTTAATACAAAGTGAAGATCATTTCAAAGTAAGTATTTCTTGGTCTTCATGAGCTCGAAATGGATCACAATACACGATTAGTGTGTGAAAATGTGATGGTAGTCGTTATTTTGACCGCAATTCATTCCGAGCAAAATTCCTCGGAACCGTTCAGAAGTGCTAATGGCTTAATGGCTAGGCAGGATAAACCTCGCCTTGTGCTTGCATGCGAGGTTAATCTTGATGAACTACATGTAGCTGTATGTGTGTTATGTCTAGGTTACATTAATTTCAGTTAGGTTGGGTTGTGTTAGGTTGTATTATATCAGTTATTGTCCATTGAGTAACATTGTATTGGTTTGGGCTGTATGTGTGTTTATGTCTAGGTTACATTAATTTCAGTTAGGTTGGGTTGTGTTAGGTTGTATTATATCAGTCAGTGTTCATTGAGTAACATTGTTTTGGTTTAGGCTATATGTATGTATGTATGTATGTATGTATGTATGTAGCTACGTTACATTAATTTCAGTTAGGTTGGGTTGTGTATGGGAATCTTAATGAGATTCCATTGCTTTATAAGTGCAAATTTAACATCTTTCACTCGTTTGTGTGTCAGTTGTAGAATATTAAAATCAACAAACATATTTTTCTTTTTAATCAGACCAGTGCCAGCTTTGAGTATGTTGACGTGTGGTCGTCGAGGTTCAGCTGGGGAAACCAGGACCCGCCTGCCGACGGTGACTTTGTCGTGGTCCCCAAGGGTCAAACGTTACTGCTGGATGTCGACACGAACGTTTTGAAGATGCTGCTCATCAGAGGTGGAAAACTCGTCTTTGACAACAAGGATGTCGAGTTGAAGGCAGAGAATATTCTCATTGTGGATGGAGGAACACTTCAGGTCTCTTTCTTGAATGCCTTTTTTTTTAGGGGGTGGGTTTTTTTGGGGTGGGTTCTGTGTTCAAAGGAGAGCTGAAAGAAATATCTGTTTAACAACACATCAACATATTTTTAGTCCCTTACCAGTCCAACCAGAGGGAACTATAGGTTTCATATCCGTCTGTCTGTCTGCCTGTCTGTCTGTCTGCCTGCCTGCCTGCCTGCCTGCCTGCCTGCCTGCCTGCCTGTCTGTCTGTCTGTCTGTCCGTCCGTCTGTCCGTCCGTCCGTCTGTCCATCCATCCATATGTCTGTCCATCCATACATTCATCTGTTTGTCCAACCATCTGTCTGTCCCACATATAGTCATCCGGATGTTTGGTTTTTTTTACAATGCCTTGAGACACTGAGCTGAAATGTTGTGTATAGATTCATCAAGTACTGTTACAGATCAAGTTTAACTTTAATCGTGATTTACTAATGTTTAACAGAGTTATGACCCTTGAACTTAGGAGATATAAAAATTAGTTTTCAGGAAAAAAAAAATTCTCAAGATATTAGATGAAATTTTGTGTACGTATAACTTAAGCATGTGCTGTTACAGATCAAGTTTGACTTTCATGGCGATTTACCCATTTTTCATATAGTCATGTGCCTTGAATTTAGGAGATACGAAATTTGTTGTGTCTGGTAGGGGACATGTATTGCTTTAGCAGTACTCTCAGAATGCTTGTTTTTGTTTTCATTTAGGTTGGCACAAGGGAAGTTCCATTCCAACATAAAGGAATTATCACAATGTACGGACACCTCCGTTCTCCAGAGTTACCTCTGTATGGAGCAAAGACCATCGCTGTGCGAAATGGCACCCTAGATCTCCATGGTAATGCTTCTTTTTTTTGTAACATCCACCTTTATTTAAAGAGACCCATAAATAAAAGATTTGGTTTCTGTATTTCTGGGGAGTTTCTAATATGACTTTATTTATAAATTCGAACCATAAAAAAGGTTTGGTTTCAGCATTTAATTTTTTCTTCTAATATTTACCCTTTTTTTTTTTTAAAGAATCATAAAGAAACTTTGATTTCTTTCTTTCTTTATTTTTTTCATCTAAAATCTGGATTTATTTAAACAAAACAAACTTTAAAGGGACAGTCCTGAGTTTGCTGCAATTTTTAAGATGTTATTGACTAACAGAGACTTTTTAACAATTGTAATTACATATCAAATATATTTTTTTCTGCATAAAATATTAGTGGCTGTATAGTAAACGTGTTTCTGATCGTTCTAGTATTTGTACTAGGTTAAATTTCATTTTATTTCCAAAACCAAATTACGAAATTATTTAAGACAAAATCTTACATATATTAAGACGACAAGAAATACATTGAATATGCAGACACTGATATTCTAAACAAGAAAATATTTAATATGCAAGTTTAATCGTAGAAATATTTTATTAGTCTGAAACATCTTACAATGCAGCAAACTCAGGAATGTCCCTTTAACTTTTCAAATATTCCATAGTTTTACCTCAAGTAAAATAAAATCAAAGATGAAGATCATGCATCCATCCTGAAATGGTGCTAGGCGAAACAATCATATGAAGTGTGAAATAGCATGTATTATATTTTTTACTGCAAACCAGGCGAGCAATTTATAGCTCTCGTTAAACGTTCCCAGGTGAGTGTGGAGGTGAGTGGCAGTGATCACTCCCCTTTCCTGGCGAAGCCTATTTTACTGATTTCCATTTCAATTTATTTTCGTGCTTATATCCAATTAAGGTTCAAGCACACTGTCCTGGGCACACACCTCAGCTATCTGGGCTGTCTGTCCAGGACAGTGGGTTAGTTGTTAGTTTGTTAGTGGTTAGTGAGAGAGAGAAGAGGGTGTAGTGGCCTTACACCTACCCATTGAATACTTAAGAATTAGCTCTGGGTTGGAGCCGGTACCGGGCTGCGAACCCTGTACCTACCAGTCTGTAGTCCGATGGCTTAACCACTGTGCCACTGAGACCGGTGTTTTACTGATGTGATTATGTTTTCCAGGGAAGTTCACTCCGATCACATGGACTCGACTAGCGGCGACGGCCGATGCAGGCAGCTCGATGATCTCCTTGCAGAAAGCAGTCAACTGGGAGGTGGACGATGAGATCGTCATAGCAACCACAAGTCACCGCCACAGTCAGAAAGAGAGTGAAGTTCGCAAGATTACTAACATCTCGGGTGACAAACTGACCTTGACCCTTGACACGCCGCTGTCATACAAGCACCTCGGAATATCGGAAACGTACAATGGCGTCAGTGTGGATTTCCGAGCCGAGGTTGGGTTGTTGACGCATAATGTTGTTGTCAGGGGCAACAAGAATTTGTCATGGTCCGTGAAAGTTCCTGCCTGCCCGGATGGTTTTGACACAGGTAAAAATATTCAAGCTCTGAGTATATAGTTACATTTTGCCCATTCCAACCGGGCCTCCACGACTGATATATCAAAAGGCTGTGATGTGTGCCGTCCATCCATCCATCCGGGAATGATTGGGCTATTTCTCATTCCAGCCAGTGCTCCACAATTGGTGTAACAAAAGGTGTGGTATGTACTATCCTGTCTGTGAGATGGTGCATATAAAAGATTCCTTGCTGCTAATCAAAAAAGAGTAGCCCATGAAGTGGCGCCAGCAGGTTTCCTCTCTATATTTGTGTGGTTCTTAACCATATGTCCGACGCCACGGAACTTTTGTTTCAAATTTTGTATGCATATATATATATACAGTCACACCTGTCCTAGCGGCCACCTGTATTCAGCATTCACCTGCCTTAAGCGGCCACTTTATTCCCTCCCAAACGATTTATAACGTAAATGCACCTTTAATAAGCGGTCACTTGTCTAACGCGGCAGCGGCCAGCCAAATCGGATCCCAAATCACTAAAATACCTGTATTAAGCGGCCACAGTAAATGTTTACTATTATATAAAAGGGATATTTAACAACAGCGATAAGGCGCGGCAAATAACCGATCTTCACATCTTCAGGAATACTAGTACCCATTCAGTCCCGACATCTGTACTGTGTATCAATTAAGATAGTATGACTATGGAAAGCATCTAAATGCCTCTGGGCAGGCTACTCTTGATATTTGTAGATTCACTTACTATGACAATACACCGCATGAAGTAGAAATTGAATAATTAAATGGAAAGAGAAAACAAACTTGTTGAGAACGGTTAATTTAATACATTCCAGTTGCAGTTTTTCCTGAAGGAGGCGACATGTCAAAAGTTTATTTAAAGTAAACTGAAAGCACACATCCATTAATTAGCAGTACAGACGCTAAAACAAGAAACAACAACATATGTTTTAAAGACTATAATTATGTCGCAACCTGTAATCAGCGGCCACCTGTCTTAAGCGGCCACTTTTAGCTACTTCCTTGTGTGGCCGCTTAAGACAGCTTTGACTGTATATCGTCTACTTTAACAGGAGAATTCACCACCCAGACGTGTTTCCAGGGACGATTTGGGGAGGAGTTGGGCAGCGATGAGTTTGGTGCGATGATCATGATTCACTCGCCGGAACGGGACGAGCAGTCAGCACAAGCTCACATCAGCTACACGGAAATCACTCACGCCGGACAGGCCTTCCGCCTCGGTCGCTACCCCATCCACTTCCACCGCAACGGCAACATGTCTGAGTCATACGTCATCGGCTGTGGCATCCACCACACCTTCAACCGAGCCGTGAATGTGCACGACTCCATCAACACTTTGGTCGCACACAACGTCATCTACGACATCCGCGGTGGTGCTTTCTTTCTGGAGGACGGAATCGAGACAGATAATACCTTTGAGTACAACCTGGGCGTGTTCGTGCGAGCCAGTACCAGCCTGCTCAACGACGACGTGACGCCGGCGACGTTCTGGGTGACCAATCCCAACAACATCATCCAGCACAATGCCGCCGCTGGCGGTACGCACTTTGGGTACTGGTACCGGATGGAGGAACACCCGACTGGACCGTCTGCCACCGCCAGCATCTGCCCACGCAATGTCCCTCTCGGAGTGTTCCAGAACAACACTGCTCACTCGATGGGCTGGTTCGGGCTTTGGATCTTCGAATTCTATTTTCCAATGGTTAGTATTGTTTGTGACAATTTATTCAGGGCTTCTAGATTATGGTAGCCCCATTCCCATGGCAAATGATATTCAGTGTTGGGCTAGTAAATAACCACTATTGTCATGCCCGATGGCTAGTGATTTTTTTGGTCAATTGTTGCAGTTAAGTCTATTTTGTAAATATGAATATCCTACCCACATCCCAACCTCCAATATTAATGTTTTTAAGCTCTACATGTTTAATTCTACAGAAATTGTTTGTCCGGTATTATACATAACAATTGAAAATGTCCGGTATTATACATAACAGTTGAAAATGACCAATATTATACATAACAACTGAAAATGTCTGGTATTATACATAACAGTTGAAAATGACCAATATTATACATAACAACTGAAAATGTCAGGTATTATACATAACAGCTGAAAATGTCAAGTATTATACATAACAGTTGAAAATGTCTGGTATTATACATAACAACTGAAAATGTCCAATATTATACATAACTGAAAATGTCCAGTATTATACATAACAACTGAAAATGTCAGGTATTATACATAACCACTGAAAATGTCAGGTATTATACATAACAGCTGAAAATGTCAAGTATTATACATAACAGTTGAAAATGTCTGGTATTATACATAACAACTGAAAATGTCCAATATTATACATAACTGAAAATGTCCAGTATTATACATAACAACTGAAAATGTCAGGTATTATACATAACCACTGAAAATGTCAGGTATTATACATAACAAATGAAAATATCCAGTATTATACATAACTGAAAATGTCAGGTATTATACATAGCTGAAAATGTTAGGTATTATATACATAGAGGGGATGATTTTCCGCGATCACAGAAAAACGGATGGAATCGCGGAATTTAGTAACTGAAACGGAATGTACGATTTTTTTAAAATAACCTTCAAAAGTTGTATTTCTGGTTCAAGCACCATAATAACTATTTTTGGTAGTTTTAAGATTCAATATTGATAATATACGCATAATGTTTTGATATGCGAACTTTCATGGAGTGCACGGTATGTATGCCTAAATATATTCAGAACCGTTAATTCTCAGAAGTTACACTTAATTGCCGTATGCTTGCAACAAAGCATGTGACTGTTTACCCGTGTCACTTTACACAGTGAAATTTAACTTGAAATATAAAAATAAACATGTACTAATACAATTTTAGAATGTTGATTATATAATAAGATTTCTAGTACGTTCAATTTCGATATTTTTCAATAATACTTATTACGATTCATAAGCATAGCCAACTCATAGCCAACTTACACAACGCTTTCGTTGGAAAACGTAATTTCGTAAAACTTCGGGCATATTCGTTAATCTGTACAGAAACATTTCACATTTATAGTCCGTCCAACGGAGAACGCCTTTTTTCATGCTACGGAATTTACTACACGTTATTTATTTCTGAACCAATTGTTTTCTAAATTGCACACAAAAATAGCATTTTACTTTTCTTATCACCGGTTTATTTTTGTTACACATGTAGCACGTGCTACAGACCCTGAGGTTCAGGGGGTCCCGCGGTGAGGCATTGTGTACATTTTCCCCAGGTCATTTTTCCCTCTCCCCAAGGGGGTTGCAAAATATATATTTGGGGAATTGGGCCCAGCTATTATTTGTGCTACAGGCCCCGCTGATCTTTAAACCGGCTCTGAATATATAATTCTAGGCAAATATATATTTTTTAAAGTTATAAAATAATGTCAAAACTTTAAACGATCGACAGAACAGTGCTTAGTTTCAGTTCACTACCACTGGCCTATATCCAGATTGACCCGACCTCGTTTGAATATGTAATTTGTGCACACGGCAAGCTAGTTAGGTTACAGAGAAACATACATGTGTAATCGAGTGAGTACTAGTAATTCTTACGTGTGCCCTTTTTTTTCTTTTTTTTTATTTATTTATATATTTATACATATTTTTTGGCAATTACGAACAATGCATTACCAAAGTTCTTGTTCATATTTTTGTGAAAATAGCGGACTTTGTCAACGGTGTGTTCTGTTTACAAATGAAACTTACCCATAATCCATCAGATGAAATGAAACTGAAAGCCACACAATCAACAATTATTTATTGTTTGAATTTAAAGGAGAATGGATCTCTTTATTGCTATTAAATACCAACAATAATTAACCGTAATTAAGTTTGTGGCTTTGTTTTAACTGCGGCATATTTAAAGGTGCGGTTTATTTACGGATGAAGGTGGGAACCAAGTGGTGCGGTTTATACACTTTTTTTTTTAAAGTTTGTTTCAAAATTGGGTTTTTTACAGGTATTTCAAAAAAATAGCAATAGCAAACCTGCTCAGAGCTGGAACAATAAAACAAATGTATATAGCTTATAACAATGAAACATGACACTAATTGAAGACAAAAACGGAAAAAAAAATTAATTTGCAAAAATCTGAAACGGAATGTGGCAAAATCTGAAATGGAAAATCATCCCCTCTATATACATAATAAGTCAAATGTCGGGTATTATACATAACAACTGAAAATGTCCTGTATTACACGCAACTGAAAATGACATTTACTACACATAACTGAAAATGTCAGATATTATAGCTAACTGAAAATGTCAAGTCTTATATATATAATATCCAATTAAAATCACTTTAAATTACCACCGGGCTACATTCTGCCCCTCCCCGGCTATTAAAAGAAATGTTTTATTTAACGACGCACTCAACACATTTTATTTGCGGTTATATGGCGTCAGACATATGGTTAAGGATCACAGATTTTGAGAGGAAACCCACTGTCGCCACTACATGGGCTACTCTTCCGATTAGCAGCAAGGGATCTTTTATTTGCGCTTCCCACAGGCAAGATAGCACAAACCATGGCCTTTGTTGAACCAGTTATGGATCACTGGTCGGTACAAGTGGTTTACACCTACCCATTGAGCCTTGCGGAGCACTCACTCAGGGTTTGGAGTCGGTATCTGGATTAAAAATCCCATGTCTCGACTGGGATCCGAACCCAGTACCTACCAGCCTGTAGACCGATGGCCTGCCACGACGCCACCGAGGCTGGTTCTCCCCGGTTATAAATGCCTTCTAGAGTAAATATTTTTTTCTTTATTCAGTGAGTCAATTTTGTGTTAGAAGAGATGTTTAATTCTACAGAAATTGTTCGTGGGTTTTTTTCCAGAATGGAGACGACCCTTGTACAAGCAGTGTCACAAAAGTTTTACTTATGATTAGTGGAAATACAATGTTTATTACATCATTACGATGATGTTTAATTCTACAGAATTGTTTTTTTTCCTAGGATGGAGACGACCCTTGTACAAGCAGTGTCACCAAAGTTCTACTTATGATTAGTGGAAATACAATGTTTATTACATCGTTACGATGATGTTTAATTCTACAGAATTTTTTTATTTTTTTTTTCCTAGGATGGAGACGACCCTTGTACAAGCAGTGTCACCAAAGTTCTACTTATGATTAGTGGAAATACAATGTTTATTACATCGTTACGATGATGTTTAATTCTACAGAATTTTTTTAATTTTTTTTTCCTAGGATGGAGACGACCCATGTACAAGCAGTGTCACCAAAGTTCTACTTATGATTAGTGGAAATACAATGTTTATTACATCGTTACGATGATGTTTAATTCTACAGAATTTTTTTAATTTTTTTTTCCTAGGATGGAGACGACCCTTGTACAAGCAGTGTCACCAAAGTTCTACTTATGATTAGTGGAAATACAATGTTTATTAATTACATCGTTACGATGATGTTTAATTCTACAGAATTTTTTTAATTTTTTTTTCCTAGGATGGAGACGACCCTTGTACAAGCAGTGTCACCAAAGTTCTACTTATGATTAGTGGAAATACAATGTTTATTACATCGTTACGATGATGTTTAATTCTACAGAATTTTTTTAAATTTTTTTTCCTAGGATGGAGACGACCCTTGTACAAGCAGTGTCACCAAGGCTGCAGTGTTCAAGACTCTGACAGCGTGGAACTGCGAGAAAGGAGTAGAAGCTGTCAACGTAGGAGCCTTGCAGTTTCATGACTTCATTCTCGTCAACAACGACAAAGCTGGCTACGAGGGCAAATTAATCAACAATGTGCCACAGTACGAAGAGGCCAACAGCCCAATGGTGAAGGGAGGGATCATTGTAGGACACACATCAGCCGACATCGACGGCCCAAACGACGCCTTTTGTACCAGCGGTGGAATCGTGTTGCCTTACGGTAACGGAATGCTCGTTAAAGACGTCTATTTTGAGAATTTCAACACGGCTGGCTGCTCTGTGTTCCGATGGACCCGGATTACAGGAACTTGTTCCAACAACTGCGGAGGCTTCCTATATAAGGTCTCTGGACTCCGCTTCCAGAACTCTCCCAATAAGGCGATTTACGATTGGGTGGCCGAAGGCATTCTCGAAGCTATCGACACATCACTGACGGGAACAGCTGGCGACCGGATTCTCCCCAACATGGCGACTCTGCCCCAAGATCAGACGATATGCGCCGACATTCCAGAGTTCGGGATCGGAATTCCGGCAAAGAGTTGCAAGTCGTCTGTCCGGTTCCACAGGTTCGCGTTCAACGACATTGAACCCGAGTCTCTGTTGGCGAAGAACGTTCTGCTGAGGAATGAGCACGGGGAAACGGAGTTTAGTTATCGACTGAAGCGCATCACCCACAAGCATGGCTGGATGACATTGCTGGTTGATGGGCAGGACTACACGATGACCTTCAAGGACGCACAGCAGCTTATGAACATCAGCTACAGTTCGACATTCTATCAGTTTTCAGTAAGTTGTTGTTCAACGTATACCAAGCACATGCAAAATTTCTGCAACATCACAGGTTGCTTGATCAGGATGAGTCTCACATATAGGTAGTATATATGAAAAAAAAGAAAACATTCCTTTAAAAATATGTAGTTAATTAATAACTGCCTTTTGCAGTTTAAGAATTGCTTTTTGCAGTTTAAAGTGTCTTGTAGTTTAGTAGTTAGTCAGGGTTTCTGACAGAGGGTGAAATGGGTATGCATGGTGCCATATCCACATGTTTTGCATATTTTTTTTTTTTAAGTTAACCTTTTGACAAAATTAATTGCTCTTTTATCATTACTGTATGGTTTTCTTAACCCTAACCCTAAAACTAACCCATTTTCTTTTTGGGGGAGACCCCCATACCCCCTAGCTATTACATTCAGCACACACATAGCAAATATTCAATTTCATAGCGCCATACCCAAAAATTTCTTTCTGGCAGAAACACTGTTAATAGTGCCTGCATGTGGCTTTCCACATATAAATATTGCTTATCTAAAACATTTATTATTAATTATTTATTCATTTACACACTCATTCATTCAGTCAAACATGTTTTCACCTTCTTCAGGGAAACCATTGGACTATTTCTCGTTCCAGCCAGTGCCCCACAACTGGTGTAACACATGCCGTGATATGTACTATCCTGTCTGTGGGATGGTGCATATAAAAGACCCCTTGCTGCTAATCTAAAAGAGTAGCTCATGAAGTGGTGACAGCGGGTTTCCTCTCTCAATATCTGTGTGGTCCTTAACCATACGTCTGGCGCCATATAACCATCAATAAAATGTGTTGAGTGCGTTGTTAAATAAAACATTTCTTTCTTCAGGGAAGCGACTACATAACAATGACTGTTAAGGCTGACAAACCAGATAGGTTTGAGATTGGAGGAACACACAAAAATGAGTCAACAGCTGGCTTTACCTCAACCGACGAATCAGGATCCTGGCAGTATAATGAAACAGCTGGAACTGTCAAATACCTAGGTAAGTTTTAACATGCCAGCAGTATAATGAACAACTGGAACAGTCAAATACCTATAGGTAAGTTTTAACATACCGGCAGTATAATGAACAACTGGAACAGTCAAATACATAGGTAGGGTTTAACATACCGGCAATATAATGAAATAACTGGAACAGTCAAATACCTAGGTAAGGTTTAACATACCAGCAGTATTATGAACAACTGGAACAGTCAAATACCTAGGTAAGGTTTAACATACCGGCAGTATAGTGAAACAACTGGAACAGTCAAATACCTAGGTAAGGTTTAATGTACCGGCAGTATAATGAAACAACTGGAACAGTCAAATACCTAGGTAAGGTTTAATGTACCGGCAGTATAATGAAACAACTGGAACAGTCAAATACCTAGGTAGGGTTTAACATACCAGCAGTATAATGAAACAACTGGAACAGTCAAATACCTAGGTAAGGTTTAACATACCGGCAGTATAATGAAACAACTGGAACAGTCAAATACCTAGGTACGGTTTAACATACCAGCAGTATTATGAAACACTAACAGTCAAATACATAGGTAGGGTTTAACATACCGGCAGTATAATGAAACAACTGGAACAGTCAAATACCTAGGTACGGTTTAACATACCAGCAGTATAGTGAAACAACTGGAACAGTCAAATACCTAGGTACGGTTAACATACCAGCAGTATTATGAACAACTGGAACAGTCAAATACCTAGGTAAGGTTTAACATACCAGCAGTATAATGAAACAATTGGAACGTCAAACATGAGTGACGTCAAAGGTCATATCCTGCTACTAGCACATTCTGTCAGTAGAAACGATGGTGGCAGGATAAATATTATATACATGTATACAATCCCTGCAATTAAGAAAAGAAAACATCCACAGCAAAAATCAAGCAGTGGAAAAAAAGTTCTAACATGTAGTCCACAGCAAAAAAAAGTGCCTTGGAGAATTAAAAAGTCTACGGCAATCTCCACAGCATTGCCGGTTGCCATAGGCAACTGCAGGAGTTGTGTAGATGTACATGTGTAACTAATCATGCATTATTTATTCATAAAATAACCAAAAGGACTCAGTGGAATTCTTTTCTTTTTTTCAGTGTCATCTGTGAAAAGAGTAAAGAGAGCGTCCATATACGAAGAGGATCGTGTGATGAATATCAACGTGTATCGATGTTATTACAGGAACTGCATCAAACCACCGCACCCCAGTGAGATTAAGAGTCGACCCGATGACGCGGTATTATGGTCCTCGGCAGCCACATGGTCTAATAGAACTGGTGGAAAACCAGTCGATGGAGATGACGTAACCATTCCTGTGGGTAAGTTATCGCAGTGTGCAATATCTCACGCATGGTTTAACCTGTCGCTCGCCACATGCTAATTAAAGTTTTAATTTGGCAAATGTATTTCTTTCTTTTTTTTTCCCCCCTTTCTGGGTTGCATGAAACTTGAATTTGATGACAGATTTTCTTACGGTATTCGCCTCATTGCTAAACGCCTAAACTCTTGTCTCACATGACCTGTCATTCTTTTCACCTGTCAAATATATAATTGCATCATCGGTTACCATGGTAATTAATAACAACACATGAGCAATTTGGAGAGAGAGAGAGAGGGAGAGGGAGGGAGGGGGAGGGAGAGGGAGGGAGGGAGGGGGAGGGAGGGAGAGGGAGGGGGTAGATACACAGATACATACATACACACATACATACACAGATACATACATACATAGATACACAGATACACAGATACACAGATACATACATACATACATACATACATACATACATAGATAGAGATATTAATAAAAAAAAAAAAATCTTCTGATTTTGCAGACAAGTGGATTGTGGTGGATGAAGCATTACCGAAGATGGGGAAGCTGATCATTGAAGGGGGCCTGGAATTCAAAAATGGCCCCAGTGAACAGTACTTGCTGAGTGCCACCTACATCTACATTACAGGCCACCTGGTGATTGGCTGGCCTCACGAGCCATACACGGGCAAAGCTAGCATTGTCTTACGAGGGTCACACACCACACCACAATATGTTGTTGATGATGGACCAGTTTTGGGCTCAAAGTTCATGGGTAACTTATCTCTTGGTGTTTTTGTTTTTTGTTTTTTGTAAAGAAGTGTTTTTGTTCTTGGGGTTTTGTGTTTTGTTGGGGTATTGTTGTTTTTTTAATTTATATATATAATATGGATATACATGTATGAAGAGTTCAGGTGCAAAACGTGATATAAACCATTTTCTTTCTTTTTTTAGTTAAAGCCATTATTGTATGTCAGTAAGGGCTAATCGTAGGTCCGCTGATTTGCCACAAAACGCGATTGACCCTTATGAAATTGTATTGGGTAAATCCCGTTTTTTTCCATTAAAACGCGATATATATGTACGCCAATTAAAAAAGTAATTTTTACTGAAAATTAAAAATGGATATATCGCATTTTGCGCCTACACTTATCTAGGGCTGGTAACCTGAATTACAAGAATTAAAAAAATTTACATGTACTTTTCTTCTTACGTCAAACCCAAATGAAATTATTTACAAGAAAAAAACTTTTTCGAAGGAGGAAAATGTAGTCTAGTTTTCCTTGCTCTGTTTACTTCTGTTTTCTTTATTTCTTTCCTTTCTTTTTATCAGTCCACAATTTATACTTTTTTCTTTCTCTCTTTCTTTCTTTCCTTCTTTTTTCTTTATTTTTTTCCTTTCTTTTATCAGCCCACAATTTATACTTTTTTCTTTCTCTCTTTCTTTCTTTCCTTCTTTTTTCTTTATTTTTTTCCTTTCTTTTATCAGCCCACAATTTATACTTTTTTCTTTTTGTCTTTCTTTCTTTCTTACCTTCTGTTTTGTTTATTTTTTTCCTTTCTTTTTATCAACCCTCAATTTATATGGTTTTCTTTCTCTTTTTTCTTTCTTTCTGTCCTTCTTTTCTTTTTTCTTTCCTTTCTTTTTACAGCCCTCAATTTATGTATTTCTTTTTCTCTGTAGATATTTCTTTCCTTCTGTTTTCTGTTTTTCTTTCCTTTCTTTTTATCAACCCTCAATTTATATGGTTTTCTTTTTGTCTTTTGTTCCTTTTTTTGTCTTTATTTCTTTCCTTTTTTTTCTTTTTATCGGCTCTCACTTTATATTCTTTCTTTTCTCTTTCTTTCCTTTATTCTTTTTTCTATATTTTTTTCTTTCTTTTTTTCTTTTTTTTTCTTTCTTTCTTTTTTCTTTCATTTCTCTGGAGGGTTTTTCTTTCTTTTTCTTTCATTCTTTGTTTGTTTCTTTGTTTAGTTTTTTTTCCTTTAATCTTCCGTGCCTCGTATATCAAAATTCCTTTTTCTTTTTTACCAGCTGTGTTTGGTGGTCTTGATTTGCACGGTAAAGACGTCGGAGTTGTGTGGACCAGACTGGCCACCACAGCCCTGCCCGGATCAAGGCAGATAACTCTGGCCGACTCTGTGAACTGGGAGGCCGGGGACGAGATTGTCATCACGACGACTAGCTACAACGCTTGGCACACGGAGACTTTCAGCATCACAGGGATATCTGGAAAGACACTCACCCTCAATGAAACTCTGAAATACAAACACATAGGTAATTGTCCCGAGTCAGATCGACCCCCGATCTCATCGGAAAGAGAAAGAAAGAAATGTTTTATTTAACGACACACTCAACACATTTTATTTATGGTTATATGGTGTCAGACATATGGTTAAGGATCATACAGATATTGATAGAGGAAACACGCTGTCGCCACTTCATGGGCTACTCTTTTCAATTAGCAGCAAGGGATCTTTTATATGCACCATCCCACAGAGATTATTTTAAAAGGGCAAGTTTGGGTTTGCCAAAAGCAAACAAGGTGAGCTGTCAAAGAAGGTAACATTTATCTGTGCAGTATTTGGAGCCAGAACTTTTTAAAATCAATATGCTCAGTCTCATTTTATTGATTGATTGATTGATTCCAACTTATTTCCATGCTTATATCCAATTACGGTTCAAGCACGCTGTCCTGGGCACACACCTCAGCTATCTGGGTTGTCTGTCCAGGACAGTGGGTTAGTTGGTTAGTGGTTAGTGAGAGAGAAGAGGGTGTAGTGGCCTTACACCTACCCATTGAGCCCTAATTAAGCCGGCCGTGATCCTATGACCACCCCCTGGATTTGCCAATGATACATTTAAAGGTACATAGTTCCACTTTGTTCAGCAGTGGCACAGTATAAGAAAGAAATGTTTTATATAACGATGCACTCAACACATTTTATATACAGTTATATGGCGTCAGACATGGTCAAGGACCATATAGATATTGAGAGAGGAAACCTGCTGTCGCCACTTCATGGGCTACTCTTCGATTAGCAGCAAGGGATCTTTTATATGCACCATCCCACAGACAGGGTAGTACATACCACAGCCTTTGATATACCAGTCATGGTGCACTGGCTGGAATGAGAAATAGTCCAATGGGCCCATCGACAGGGATCGATCTCAGACTGACCGTGCATCAAGCGAGCGCTTTACCACTGGGCTACGTTCTGCCCCTGGTACAGTGTAATTACATAAGTTTAGTTTCTAGACTGGTAGAAATTTGCCAGAAAGCTGTGTTAGAAAAAAAACCATCTCTAGACAGTAATGTGCCCTTTTCATTTAAAATTATTAATGTCATTACGATTTACATGTACTGAAGGTTTTTCTCACAGTATGAGTCAATCGTATGCGACAGCTAGGTCAGAGCAACAAAAAAAATAATGAGAACGCTCCTTAAGCAGGCATTCCATTTTTTGTAATGTAACACAATTGTAATTGTAATGTTTTGTGTTTTATTTTAGAGTTCAGTGAGACACTGGCGACGAGTCAGACCTCGTATTCCATAGCTGCGGAAGTGGGTTTGTTGTCGAGAAATATCAAGATAATCGGAGATGACTACGACCGATTGTTCCAGGAATCGTTTGGTGCGCGTGTCATCGTTGCTCGTACTTCTGATGAAACAATGTCATACAGTGGTATGTTTCTCCTCGGTACAGGTGTATGGGGGAAGGGGGGTTACAGGGGCGGATTATGGGGGGTTTCCCAGTTGCACAGAAACACCCCCCCCCCCCCCCCCCCCCCCCCCCCAGCTAAAACAAAAACCCAACCCCACCAATTGATGTTCACATAAAATTTATAATTTCAAAATACAAACATTTACATATTTTGGAAACCCCCTCTTACCTAAAGCATAATCCGCCCCTGGGTTAAAACACACACCCTGCTCCAAGCAGATCTTTTTTCTTTTTCTTTAATGTATTTTTGAGGGATTTGTATATTTTCAGGGAAGCATGACCCAATCCCCCTTAAAAACTTTGACTGCCAGTCTAGACCCCCCCCCCTTTTCTCCTCCCCCTGCACAATTTCCTGCACACGCATAAAAGTGTGCACCACCACCCCACCCCCACCCCCCCTCAACATTTTGGCACCTTCCTACGCCACTGTGTAGTAGATGTTGTTAAACAAATTATGCCAAATTTCCAAAGCCTGTTTAAGTTTAGGCCTGCTTTCCATTAACACAATTCCTCATGTGCCTTTTCATTTCTGCATTTTTGCTAGCGTTGTCAAAGTATACATTTAATCTACTAGTAAATACTTCGCATTATGAGGTCACCAAGTGGAAAAAAACTCATGCGCGAAAAAATTGGTCATCAATTGACTTTTTATTCCGTCTGCAGAAATGCATGCATGTATATCGAAAAGTCATTTGCTGCTATTTTTATGCACTATATTAATAAACTAACATGTGCAGGGATGTGAGAGAAACGCGTAAATGCACTTTTCCATTTCGTCTAAAAAAACACAAAAAAACCATGATGTTCAATTCTGTTGACCACACAAGGTTCATTTGCATGTTTTCACAGTTTCAAGTTTATGATGTGTGCCTTATATTATAAGTTATAACCAGTTTAGATTTGTTCGCATTGAATGCAATTTTTTGGCAGTTCCAGGGCCGGGTTGCCAACAATTTTCCTTCAGGGGCCCTTGAGCGGCCCCTGGATCCCGGCCGCAGTAACACTTTTTTGTTCCAGTCCCTCTCACATCCCTGCATGTGAAATTGTGGGGGGTTTTTTACTGGCCTCGGTGGCGTCGTGGTTAGGCCATCGGTCTACAGGCTGGTAGGTACTGGGTTTGGATCCCAGTCGAGGCATGGGATTTTTAATCCAGATACCGACTCCAAACCCTGAGTGAGTGCTCCGCAAGGCTCAATGGGTAGGTGTAAATTACTTGCACCGACCAGTGATGCATATCTGGTTCAACAAAGGCCATGGTTTGTGCTATCCTGCCTGTGGGAAGCGCAAATAAAAGATCCCTTGCTGCCTGTTGTAAAAGAGTAGCCTATGTGGCGACAGTGGGTTTCCTCTAAAAAAACAGTGTCAGAATGACCATATGTTTGACTCCAATAGCCGATGATAAGATAAAAATCAATGTGCTCTAGTGGCGTCGTTAAATAAAAAAAACTTTACTTTTTTTCTTTCTTTTCGACAGGTGTTGCCAAGATTCAGAATGTGGAGTTTGACCGTTCGGGACAGGAAGGGTTTGTGGCTCCTTACGACGCTCGCTACTCCCTCACCTTCATGGACGTGATGATCGACGAAGACAGAATGTCGTACGTAAGGAAGAACGCTTTTCACAATGGATTCTCCCCAGCTATCGGATCCTACAGCACCAATGGCCTGATCATTGAGGAAAACGTCATTCACCACACGGTTGGACCAGGTAGGTCCGGGCATCGGAATATAAGCAGAGTGTGCTTTGTCTGTTTCGTTTCAACTTATTTCCATGCTTATATCCAATTAAGGTTCAAACACGCTGTCCTAGGCACACACCTCAGCTATCTGGGTTTTCTGTCCAGGACAGTGGGTTAGTTGTTAGTGGTTAGTGAGAGAGAAGAGGGTGTAGTGGTCTTACACCTACCCTTTGAATCATTAAAACTCGCTCACTCTGGGTGGGAGCCGGTACCAGGCTGCAAACCCTGTACCTACCAGCCTTATGTCCGATGGTTTAACCACGACGCCACCGAGGCCGGTGCAGAGTGTGTGGTAACTCCTGTATAGATTACCATACAATACAGGCTTGGTGATTACCTGTAGGTAGTACAAATCCAAATAAGCCTCGTCATATTTATCGTACTAGTTGTGATATAAAGTAAAACAAACTTATGAACCCTTCTTTAAATTATTATTATTATTATTATCCCGTATCAGACAGACAATGTGAAGTTTGGGAAGCCTTGAATCATTACCTTAATTACAATGTAAATAAATATTGTATACATGTAGATGTGTTGTCAATAAAATTAATGCAGGATTTTCTTTGAAATAAAAGACACATTTCCAGATTAACAATTTCCTTGTTTATATGTTGATTAAACCAATGTAACATGGTTCTTTTTCCTCTACCACAATAATCACGATAATCTAAAGAAAATTAAAACATTCAGGGAGCAGAGAATAAAAATCACTAGGGTGCAGTATAATACAAAGACTTCTCTACTTAAACAGTAAAGAGTAGCCCATTGAGTGGCAGCAGCAGGTTTCCTCTCATTATCTCTGTGGTCCTTAACCACATGTCTGATGCCATATAACCACAATTAAAATTTCTTCTTTCTTCTTTTTTTTCTTTTTTTTCCGAATAACCATTGCTTAAAATAATGTAAGCTGGATGTTGTTAAACAAATAGGGACAAATTTACAAATGCTGTTTTAGTCTTAAATGCATCTTAGTCATAGCTACATACATTTACAGTTCTTAAACACCTGTGCTTTAAAAGAAAAGAAAAAACCAAGCTTTGTAAATTTGCCTTTAGGCTTTAGCACTTTCCATTAAAGTAAAATGACATGTTTTCCTATTTTTGAGGAACGGGTAAAGAATCCCTTTGCCTCCAACTACATGTATCTACATGTATGTACTTCCCTGACAATCATGGATTTTATCTGTACAGTAGAATCTTGTTGGGTCGAACTCGGAAGGGTCAAATATACCGAAAACGAAGTCCCGAGTTACACTTGCACGTTGTTGATTAAATGGTTGGGTCAAACTACCCGATGGGTCAAACACTTTCTCGAGCACCGACGGGGTTCGAGCCAACGGGATTCAATTGTATTTTTACTTTCAGGCATCGTCATCCACTCGGAATCAAACAACTTGACCAACAACCTGGTCACTCTGTCCATCTGGCCAGGAAGCTACCAGGACCGACGAGAGATTCAAAACATTTTGTACGAGGGCGGAATCGAAGCCATGCACGCCACCAACATCATCATGCGGGGCAACGTCGTGGCCGGGTCTGAACGTGCAGGCATCCGCTATCCTGGCGAAGCCTGCGACGCTCCCACGACCAGCCTTGCCGACAACACCGTCCATGGAAGTCTCTCAGGAGTGGCAATCTTCCCGAAAGACAAACTGGTTTCTTCATCCTGCGTCAGGTGGTCAAACTTCTTTGTGTGGAAGAACCTCGACTGGGGATTGTACATCAACAATGGCCCCTCAGTTGAGATCGAAGACATAGTTTCTGTCGAGAATGGTGTGGGCGTCTTCACGATGGTGGTAGGACCCGGGGCTTTATCGCACGATATCTCACAAGACAAATACGTGAAGCTGAGAAACTCAACGTTTGTCGGGAAGACGAGTTCGTACGATTGTGTCAGCGATGTGAAACCTTCCAATGATGACAATATCCAACTGAGTGGTCAGGGACGCAGCTGGGGAAATGGGACGCATGGGAAAGTTGGTTTTTCCATGGCCGTCTTTACGTCCGGTGGAAATCTCGCCCCCGAGAAACCGTTCTATGTCATCATGGCTTATCAAGCTTTGAAGGGAATCATGAAGGTGTCTGGTAAGTTGTTTTATTATATACATAGCAATGAAATATATAGATCTACGGAAACCATAAAAGTGATATCTGGTGGAAAGTCGTATTTTCACTGTATTTTAGCTACAGTGAAAATATTGAAATCTTATTTACTTTTTTGTAAAAGTGCATGATTAAATTATTTCCCTTTGTCTCGTTTCTTCGTATTTAAGTTTGATGATTACCAATGCATCTGATCGTATTTGAAAAATAAAAAAATGTAATTTAAACAACTGTACCTATTAAAAAGTGATATGAAGTGCAATTACGATAAAATATCTAAAACGAATTGAATACGAAGCTAAATAATGATGACACAATGTAGTGTCATTGAGTGTAAGTGTAAGAATTTAACAGCATTCGATTCGTTTTGTTTTTGTGGGAGTTTTTGGAGGATCGCTTTGTCAGGTATGATTGCACAGCAGTATTTTTAAATAAATGTTAACAAAGATAATTTTTATTCAAATTTCTTTTTCAAAGTCTATGGTCAAGTAAATTTTCTCGAAAGGTTCCATAGGAAGAAATATATCATGGTGTTACATGTTTTCAATAGGATAAGCGAAAGATATTACCAAAAAGCGAAAGATATTGTCAAAAATTAGGAAAGATGTATATAATAAATAGACCATTTCATGGTGTTTTTTCCGAATACAATTTTTATGTCAACTCGTGATGTGTGAAAACCATATTTTCACTCGTTGTTTCGCAATTCGTGAAAATATGGTTTTCACACTTCACTCGTTGACATAAAAATCGTATTTGGAAAAAAACATGAAATAGCCTCTATTTATGGTTACAAATATCTTGGTACATATCAAAGTGATACGTCCCACTAGAACGCCAAGTGGGACGTAACACTTTTAACGTCACACGATGTCATCATCAATTGGCACCCTACAACCTTACAGGAACGTCAACGAAACGAGATGAGTGAAATAACTTAAGATCAATTATGGGTAATAAATAGGATATTAAACTTGCTACCATTTCGTATCATGTTTATGTCCCTTGTGAAATAATTTTCATTGTCGCCCGCTAAAGCTCATGACAATTGAAAATTATTTCACTCGGGACATAAACAAGATACGGAATGGAAGCTCATTTAATATCCTATAAATATCTCACCTCATCCATGTACATAATGTGACATACCCATTGTATTTTCTTCCCATTCCAATCAGTTGAAATTTAGCTCATGATGGTGTCTGGTAAGTGCTGTCTCACTTCATGTATGTGTGACATGCCTGTTGTATTTTCTTCCCATTCCAACCATTTGAAATTTAGCTCATGATGGTGTCTGGTAAGTGCTGTCTCACTTCATGTATGTGTGACATACTCGTATTTTCTTCCCATTCCAATCAGTTGAAATTTAGCTCATGATGGGGTCTGGTAAGTGCTGTCTCACTTCATGTATGTGTGACATACCCATTGTATTTTCTTCCCATTCCAACCAGTTGAAATTTAGCTCCCGAGAAGCCATTCATGGATGTCTTGGCTTAACGAGGTCAGAAGGGAATTATAATGGTGTCTAGTAACTATATATAGCTAACCGGCCTCGAGGCATGGGATTTTTAATCCAGATACCGACTCCAAACCCTGAGTGAGTGGTCCACAAGGCTCAATGGGTAGGTGTATACCACTTGCACCGACCAGTGATGCATAACTGGTTCAACAAAGGCCATGGTTTGTGCTATCCTGCCTGTGGGAAGCTCAAATAAAAGATCCCTTGCTGCTAATCGGAAAGAGTAGCCCATGTAGTGGCGACAGCGGGTTTCTTCTCAAAATCTGTGTGGTCCTTAACCATATGTCCAGCCAGTGCACCACAACTGGTATATCAAATGCTGTTGCATGTACTATCCTGTCTGTGAGATAGTCAGATCAAGGTTCTAGAATGCGGTGCCGAGCCCAGTGCTTTTTAGAATAGGGCCACTAACAAATTACTTTGTGCGATCGTGATGGCAATTGGTAAACAAAATTAAACATTTTTATTTATTTTTTTTATTTCAATTTGCTGTCACATGCAACATTTCGCTAACAAATAGTTGGCCACCAGTAATATTTGACCCATTCATGGCATTAATATACCTACTGATGTAATATTATTCAAGTTATAAAGTGTAAACATTGGAAACACAAAACGTTCATTGTTTTGCTGCCATTTTCTTTTCTACACTAGAACCCAAAGATTTGTTACTCTAATACTAATAGTAATACAGTGTAAGCATAATATGCAAATCTGTCATCAGTCTTTTCTTGGTTTTAAGGTTGCATGTCACCATTTACGTTTGCAAAACATAAAATGTGTATATCATTAATTTAATTTATAGAATATCACATAAATTGCAATAAATGAATAAATTTTAAAAATAAAATAATTAAATACACAATATCGTGAAATAGATAAATTCAACAAAGTACATGTACACTGAAAAATTACTAATTTGATGGGGTGGGAGGTTGTAAGTCTTAAACAGTAATATATCAGGGCTGTAGCTAGTGGGGGGGGGGGGAGGGGGCAGTTGTTCCCCCCCCAAAAAAAAAAAATCCATAAAGCATTATAGAAACTTAGAGAAAATTCTCTTCTTAACTGTTCAAGGAGTTTTAGACTATTAACTACTCAGTTGCCACCCCCCCCCCCCCCCCCCCCCCCCCCCCCCCCCCCCCCCCCCCCCCCCCAAACAAAAAATCCTAGCTATGATCTGTATATGTACACTTTATGCTAATAAAGGTTCTTGTTTCTTTTCTTCTTTTTTTTGGGTGGAGGAGTTCCCATTCATAACTAAATAAATATATCCTCATTTATAAGTGACAAAATATGCATTTGTTTTTGATGCTGTTAATTGTTGTAATAGGTAACATGGATTGGGGTTTCTTTTTATAACTTTAGTGGCTTTATATATATATATAGCGGAAACAGTTATTTTTAAAATTTAATAGGTAACTTTATTCTAAACTGATGAAAATTGCATGTTTTTCTAAACAAACTGTAAAGTATGCCCAATGAGCCTATCTGATGTGTAAATTAACAAATTGATTAGATATGATCGAAGTATACAAAATGTGTACATTACAAAGTTAAAAGATCCCGTGCTACTGATAGAAAAATGTAGCAGGTTTCCTGTCCTAGACTGTCAAAGTGACCAAACGTTTGACATCCATTAGCTGATAATTCATATTTCATTTCATTTCAACTTATTTTCGTGCTCATACCCAATTAAGGTTCAAGCACACTGTCCTGGGCACACACCTCGGCTATCTGGGCCGTCTGTTAGTGGTTAGTGAGAGAGGACAGGGTGTATAGTAGCCTTACACCTACCCACCGAATCATTCAAATTCACTGTGGGTGGGAGCCGGTACCGGGCTGCGAACCCAGTACCTACCAGCCTATGTCCAGTGGCTTCACCACGATGCCACCGAGGCCGGTGATGATTAATAAATCAATGTTCTCTAGTAGTGTCGTCAAACTAAACAAACTTTAGTTTGGTCATTTGGACAAGAGGTCAAGAGAAAGGTCAAGAGAGATGGACAGAAGGTGAGAAAGACAGGACAGAAGAATAAAGGAAATGTTTTATTTAACGGACGTTAAAGACCACACAAATATTGAGGGAGGAAACCCGCTGTTGCCACTTCATGGGCTACTCTTTTCGATTAGCAGCAAGGGATCTTTTATATGCACCATCCCACAGACAGGGTAGTACCTACCATGGCCTTTGATATACCAGTCGTGGCACACTGGCTGGAACGAGAAATAGCCCAATGGGCCCATCGATGGGGATCAATCCCACACCGACCGCGCATCGAGCGAACGCTGTACCACTGGGCTACATCCAGCCCCTCAGTTGAGGAGAGAGATTTTGTTACTATGCTAGTATCAGATATAGCATTTTAAAGCAGTTGTGTGAAGATAGATTTTGTTACTATGCTAGTATCAGATATAGCATTTTAAAGCAGTTGTGTGAAGATAGATTTTGTTACTATGCTAGTATCAGATATAGCATTTTAAAGCAGTTGTGTGAAGATAGATTTTGTTACTATGCTAGTATCAGATATAGCATTTTAAAGCAGTTGTGTGAAGATAGATTTTGTTACTATGCTAGTATCAGATATAGCATTTTATAGCAGTTGTGAAGATAGATTTTGTTAGTATACTAGCAGTTTGATGTTTGTTTTTTAGATGTGGTATTTGCACGATTTGGAGCCAGCTGTGGCAATAGTGAGGACTACGCCATTACAACCGACCCAGGCAGCGACGATGGCAGCCACCCTCTTGAGACGAGTAGGATCACGTTTGACAACGACGTCAACGACAACAATAAGTTGTATTATCACATCCCTAATGTCAAGTGAGTTTTTTTTATCACATCCCTAATGTTGGGTGAGAGTTGTTTTATCACATCCATAATGTCGGGTGAGAGTTGTTTTATCACATCCATAATGTCGGGTGAGAGTTGTTTATCACGTCCCTAATATCGGAGGAGAGTTGATTTTTATCACGTCGCTAATGTCGGGTGAGAGTTGTTTTATCACATCCATAATGTCGGGTGAGAGTTGTTTATCATGTCCCTAATATCGGGTGAGAGTTGATTTTTATCACGTTCCTAATGTCGGGTGAGAGTTGTTTTATCACATCCATAATGTCGGGTGAGAGTTGTTTATCATGTCCCTAATATCGGGTGAGAGTTGATTTTTATCACGTAGCTAATGTCGGGTGAGAGTTGTTTTATCACATCCATAATGTCGGGTGAGAGTTGTTTATCATGTCCCTAATATCGGGTGAGAGTTGATTTTTATCACGTTCCTAATGTCGGGTGAGAGTTGATTTTTATCACGTTCCTAATGTCGGGTGAGAGTTGATTTTTATCACGTTCCTAATGTCGGGTGAGAGTTGATTTTTATCACGTCCCTAATGTCGGGCGAGTTATTTTATCATGTCCCTAATGTCAGGTGAGTTGTTTTATCATGTCCCTAATGTTGGGTGAGTTGTTTTATCACATCCATAATGTCAGGTGAGAGTTGTTTTATCACGTCCCTAATGTTGGGTGAGAGTTGTTTTATCACGTCCCTAATGTCGGGTGAGAGTTGTTTTATCACATCCCTAATGTCGGGTGAGAGTTGTTTTATCACGTCCCTAATGTTGGGTGAGAGTTGTTTTATCATATCCCTAATGTTGGGTGAGAGTTGTTTTATCATATGCGTGCAAGGTTTGATTAATTGAATTGACAAGAAAGATATACTCTGGAAACAAAAAGGTTACAGACGGACAATGCCATACTTTAATCCAACCCATCAAAGACGACGGGCATGCAAAAAAGAGGCACTTGTCCATGCCTCTGAAAATTGTGATAACAATCATTTCATATGCGATTTTATACAACGTATGACTATTATACATCAATAAATTCACCATAAAAACGACAAACAATTCTTATATAAATGTGTTTCTGCTTTCAGTAAAATCAACCCGTCCGATTGCGTGGACATGGACTGCGACGCACTCCATAAGTGTCTTCTCAAAGACATGGACGGGTCCTTCCTCGGATCAAGTGGGGCCGTTATTCCCGTCTCGGAGTTCCAGTGGAACGGGGACCCTCGGAGGGGTCTCGGGGATTACCGCATCCCCAAGGTTCTCTTGACTGCCCCTGATGGAAGTAAACTGGACGCGAATGTCGTGGCACCTCACAAAGGTAAGAATCTCTCTCTCTCTCTCTCTCCCTCTCTCTCTCTCTCTCTCTCTCTCTCTGTGCCATTGTCGTGGCACCTCACAAAAGTAAGAATTTCTCTCTCTCTAATTTGGTTCTCTCTCTCTCTCTGTGCCATTGTCGTGGCACCTCACAAAGGTAAGAATTTCTCTCTCTCTAATATGGTTCTCTCTCTCTCTCTTTCTCTCTCTCTCTCTCTGTGTGTGCCATTAAACATATTTATATATTCATCTCTTTTCTGTAGGTGTGATTCGTGACAACCAGTGCATGTATAAACATTACTGGCGTGGCTACGAATGTCACAACCTCGACTACGAGATGCTGATCATCGAGAGCATGGATTCCGACACGGAGACTCGCAGACTGTCGCCCGTGGCGATACTCGGAGAAGGCTATCTCGATCTCATCAACGGACCACAGGACCACGGCTGGTGTAGTGGATATACCTGTCGTAAACGCCTGTCCACCTTCCAAGCTCTCGTAGCAACTGGTGAGTTTTCTTAGTGTAATGGGTATACCTGTCTCCCGTAGCAACCGGTGAATTTTCTAGTGAAATGAGTACACCTGTCTCCCATAGCAACTGGTGAGTTTTCTAGTGAAATGAGTACACCTGTCTCCCATAGCAACTGGTGAGTTTTCTTGTGTAATGGGTATACCTGTCTCTCGTAGCAACTGGTGAGTTTTCTAGTAAAATGGGTATACCTGTCTCTCGTAGCAACCGGTGAGTTTTCTCATGTAACTGGTGAGTTTTCTGGTGTAATGGGTATACCTGTCTCTCGTAGCAACTGGTGAGTTTTCTCATGTACCTGGTGAGTTTTCTAGTGTAATGGGTATACCTGTCTCTCGTAGCAACTGGTGAGTTTTCTAATGTAATTGGTATACCTGTCTCTCGTAGCAACTGGTGAGTTTTCTAGTGCAATGAGTATACTTGTCTCCCATAGCAACTGGTGAGTTTTCTTAGTGTAATGGGTATACCTGTCTCTCGTAGCAGCTGGTGAGTTTTCTGGTGTAATGAGTATACCTGTGTCTTGTAGCAACTGGTGAGTTTTCTGGTGTAATGAGTATACCTGTGTCTTGTAGCAACTGGTGAGTTTTCTGGTGCAATGGGTATACCTGTGTCTTGTAGCAACTGGTGAGTTTTCTTACATAACTGGTGAGTTTTCTTACATAACTGGTGAGTTTTCTTACATAGCTGGTGAGTTTTCTCACATAACTGGTGCGTTTTCTCACATAGCTGGTGAGTTTTCTTACATAAGTGGTGAGTTTTCTTACATAGCTGGTGAGTTTTCTTACATAACTGGTGAGTTTTCTAATATATTTGGTGAGTTTCTAAATAATGCTGAGGGTTTTGGGGAAGGAGGGATGAAGAGTTATTGTAAATTGTGAGTTTTCTGTTATCAAAGATAACAATTCAAATACTGTGTTTATTTGTTTATTGGCTGAATTGGCCACGGCTTAATTTAAGGTTACCACCCGAAAAATAGGGCATTTGGGCAACCCAAATATAAATAAATGGACAAATAGATAAATAGATAAATTGAGCAACAGTGTACACCGGAACCAGATATACACATATCAAAAATATGCTAATAAATCATCAATGAAAATATAGCAAAATCCAATTCAAATAAAATCTAAATAAATAAATAAACGGTACTGTTGTTGAGCGAGAAACTGCCGGTTCATTATATAGTAAATAAGATTAAACACTCTTTTCTTTTTTGCACATCATAAATAAACAAATCTTCATAAATTCCATAAGCATTCCACTCCTAACAAACGCAATCTATTTTCATATAACAAGTTTACTTCCAGGTTAAAAAAAAACAGAGAAAAAACTCGTTGAGAAAAAGACTCTGGGAAACCTTTGGAAAATATATATTTATGTAAATAATTAAATCATGAATATTTGGCTGTTACTAGCTGGTTCAGACATAAGCTAGAATTAACTATGCACACATGGTCTTCTCCTTACAGACACACATCGCACGTGCAGCCTGATTTTGCTCATAAATATTCATGTATACTCTTAAACAAGTACGAACCTAACAAACATATTTTCCTGATTTACTGTGTACCGCAGAAAAATGTTATTAAAAATTATCTTTGTCCGCAATATTCAGTATTGTCTAGATCTGACAGGTGCTTTTTTTTTTTTTTTAATTCTTTGTTAAAGGCATATTGTCACAGACCACTGACCTATTTAATGGTCTAACAAAGTATTACCTGAACAAAAATAATTTGTTCCTAAATTTATTTTATTCGACCATCTTCATAACCACCATTTGTTAATGACATTTTGTGAAAATAATTGAATTATGGCAATGGTCTGTAATTCAAAAACTAAAATTGCCGAGAGGGATATATGATATGGATTTTAGAGTAATAAGGTCCTTAAATCTGTGACAGTATGCCTTTAAATGTGTTGATTGGATACCATTATAATCCTTGTTAAGTTTATCTTTTGTATCAACTGATGTACATTCTACCACAAATGTTTTTTTATTTTTTATTCCTAGGTAAAAGTTACGACATATACTTCACAAGCACAACTCCACAGACACTCCGTTTGTATATGATCAATGCGGACAGCTCACAAGCAGTCAGAGTTTCGATCTGGTACGCCAGACCGAACAGACTCGACGTCAAGGTGGATGGCAACATAATTATGGCAAAGAATGCTGAAATAAGAAAGGGCAAATATTTCCTGAATGCTGGCCAGACTTCAGCACAGTACATGCCTGACGTTGCCACAGAACCGGCTGGAACCAATTTCATAAACCGACAAACGCGACAGATATTCGTGATCGTCAAGGGTGATTCCGTCGTCAACATCGAAACCAACGAACAGATCATCGTCTCCTTCTCGCTGCCAGCCATGACAGTTGACGATTTCTTCGGCGACAATATTATCGAGAATCTCGCCGCGTTCCTGAACGTGGATCCGCGTAAAGTGCGCATCGTCGACGTGGTCAATGAACAGACGGGATCGGGACGGCGTAGACGGAGGACTGTTGCCACGACGACAGTCGTTGTGGAGATTGGAGACGAACCGGGGGAGACGGGGTCGGGGTCGCTGACGTATTCGCAGCTACAACAGCTTCAGAGTCAGATCGTCCTGCTGGCACAGACAGGCAGCTACGACAGCATCGTCAATGCCACCGTCCTGGGAGTCTCCTTGGTGGAGGTGGTGCCCTCTGTTGAGAGCTCCGAATGGGGGCAGATAACTGTGGATGAGACGCCTGTGGCATTGACGAAGGCAGGTCAGATGACTGTTCATGAGACGCCGGTGCCGAGTAAAGAAGGACAGACATTCACGGTCCCGATTCGATTGCGGGTCGTTGATACCGATGTTAGTATTCAAATTTATTTTTGGGGGTGGAGGTTGTAGTTTTGGTCATTTCTTTTTGTGTTGTTTACTTTTTTCTTCAAAAAAAAGAGAGAAATAAAGCATGTTTTAATTTATTTGCTTGTTTTTTTTTGGGGGTGTGTGTTCAATACAGGGGATATGTTTAATTGTTATAATTGATTTTTTTTTTTTTTTTAAAATGGGGGAAAAAGTATAAAATATGTTTTAATGTTTGGGTGGTTGTTTTTTGGGGTGGGGGTGGGGTCATTATTGACGATTTTTATATTATTGTTGATCTTTTTTCTTTAAAATTTTTGTTGTTCCTCTCTAAGACTGTACATGTGTGTATGTCAGAATTACCAAATGTTTGACATCCAGTAGCTGATGATTAATAAAGCAATATGCTCTAGTGATGTCGTTAAACAAAAAAAACTTTTTTCTTTTTTTTTAATTGTTAATCATCAATGTATTATTTTTGGGGTGAATCAAAATGTTGTTTAAGAAAACAAACTTGAACTTTTGGAAAATTTAACATCTTTTGAAAACAATTTCTTAATTTTTTTTTTTTACTATCTTCAGGGAGCAGTCATTACGAACCTTGGAACTACCATACAACCGTGGCAGGTGACAGCAACACTCGTGAAGGGAGCTAAGAGTGATGTCAATGCGACACTGACAGGAACCACTACTGTGTCTTTCTCTGACGGTTGGGCTAACTTCACCGATCTGGTGATAACTCATGCAGGCTCCGAGTACGGCATTGACTTGGCCGTGACCAGTCCATCAGAGGCAGCCAACTTCACCGTGGCCATTTCCAATATCACCGTTCTGGGTCGACAGGTAACAGTATAGTTTTATATAGGACCATCTCCAATATCACCATTCTCAGCTGACAGGTGACAGTATAGTTTTATATAGGACCATCTCCAATATCACCATTCTCAGCTGACAGGTGACAGTATAGTTTTATATAGGACCATCTCCAATATCACCATTCTCAGCTGACAGGTGACAGTATAGTTTTATATAGGACCATTTCCAATATCACCGTTCTTGGCTGACAGATAACAGTATAGTTTTATATAGGACCATCTCCAATATCACCATTCTCAGCTGACAGATAACAGTATAGTTTTATATATCACCGTTCTTGGCTGACAGATAACAGTATAGTTTTATATAGGACCATCTCCAATATCACCGTTCTTGGCTGACAGGTGACAGTATAGTTTTATATAGGACCAACTCCAATATTACCATTCTCAGCTGACAGATAACAGTATAGTTTTATATAGGACCATCTCCAATATCACCGTTCTTGGCTGACAGATAACAGTATAGTTTTATATAGGACCATCTCCAATATCACCGTTCTTGGCTGACAGATAACAGTATAGTTTTATATAGGACCATCTCCAATATCACCGTTCTTGGCTGACAGGTAACAGTATAGTTTTATATAGGACCATCTCCAATATTACCATTCTCAGCTGACAGATAACAGTATAGTTTTATATAGGACCATCTCCAATATCACCGTTCTTGGCTGACAGGTAACAGTATAGTTTTATATAGGACCATCTCCATATCACCGTTCTCGGCCGACAGATAACAGTATAGTTTTGTGTAGGACCATCTCCAATATCACCATTCTCAGCCGACAGATAACAGTATAGTTTTGTGTAGGACCATCTCCAATATCACCATTCTCAGCCGACAGATAACAGTATAGTTTTATATAGGACCATCTCCAATATCACCGTTCTTGGCTGACAGATAACAGTATAGTTTTATATAGGACCATCTCCAATATCACCGTTCTTGGCTGACAGATAACAGTATAGTTTTATATAGGACCATCTCCAATATCACCATTCTCAGCCGACAGATAACAGTATAGTTTTGTGTAGGACCATCTCCAATATCACCATTCTCAGCCGACAGATAACAGTATAGTTTTATATAGGACCATCTCCAATATCACCTTTCTCGTTCGACATGTAATATTAGTTTTCTGGGACTATGTCCACCTTCAGTATCACCATACTTCTTTTTTGACAGATAACATTAGTTTTGTAGGGTCATGTCCACTTCCAATATTCCCATGATTCTTGTGTGATGGGTTACATTAGTTTTGTTGCCCTATCCATCTCCAAAAGCATGTGCTGGGGTGTTTGAACATTCCTCTTCTTTATTTTTCTTCAGCTGACTGCCTATGTGGCCAGTTTAATGGATGACGCGGTGGAGGATGCTCCAGTCAATATCAGCCTCGGTTTGAAGGACTATGAAACGAATGAGCTCATCTCAGATATCACATGGAGGGTCAGTTTGCTTAGTTACAGACATTCACCCAAATGGGAAATATCTCTCTGTCTGTCTGTCTGTCTCTCTGTCTCTTTGTCTCTTGAGCTCTCTCTTTTTATCCTTGCCCCTCCCTCTCTCTTTTTCTCTCTCTCTCATACTCTCTTTTATGGTCAGTCTATGTATCTCTCTCTCTCTCTCTCTCTCTCTCTCTCTCTCTCTTTCTCTCTCTTTCTCTTTCTCTTTCTTTTTCTCTCATATACGGTACAAATATGGATACAGATACAGCAAGAATCTCTATCTGTTGGTTTCAATGGAGGTGTTCAGATTTATCCAGATAAGTATATGACATCCGGATATGAAAACAATCATTTCAGACATCCTATGTAGTCACTGAAATCATATCCACTTGCACACTAGAAGTTGACAAAAATAGATGATCGGATAAGTGTATATATGAACATAGAGTAATATCAATGATATGTTCACAGGGTCACAGCTGGACTATATCTGTGTGTATGTGAACATAGATTAATAACAATGATATGTTCACAGGGTCACAGCTGGGCAATATCCGTGTCTGTGTGAACATAGATTAATAACAATGATATCTTCACAGGGTCACAGCTGGGCTATATTCATGTGTATGTGAACATAGATTAATAACAATGATATGTTCACAGGGTCACAGCTGGGCTATATCCGTGTCTATGTGAACATAGATTGATAACAATGCTATCTTCACAGGGTCACAACTGGGCTATATCCATGTCTGTGTGAACATAGATTGATAACAATGATATCTTCACAGGGTCACAGCTAGGCTATATCCATGTCTGTGTGAACATAGCTTAATAACAATGCAACCTTCACAGGGTCACAGCTGGGCTATATCCGTGTCTCTCTGAACATAGATTAATAACAATGATATCTTCACAGGGTCACAGCTGGGCTATCAATGTGACTATCACCGAACTCGACACAGTCGAAGGTTCTCTCACCGGCCAGACCGCGACCTCATTTGACCCGACGACTGGCATTGTCGTCTTCGACAACATCGTCTTCTCGGAGGTGGGCATCTACATGTTGACATTCCGCATCGTCTCAACGCCGGTCTACTACGACTTCACCTACAACATCAGCCTACCGATTGTTTCTGCAGCGACCGTTGGGATGCCCATCGAGCAGGTCAGCGAGGTCGAGATGAAGGTCAAGGCCACATACGATGAGAAGACAACTCTGAAAGACTCGATGCGACTCGCCAACAGGTTCTCCGTCGAGAACAAAGACAAGCAGATGAAAATTGTATCGGTAGCAGCAAGACCTGGTCAGTATATTTTTTCATATTTTTTCTTTTTCTTTTTTTCTTCATTTTTTTTTAGGTTTTTTTTTCTTTCTTTTTTTCTTTGTTTTTTTCTTTTTTTTCCTTCTTTTTTTTGGTTTGTTTTTGTTTCTGTTTTTTCTTTCTTTTTGTAGTGGGTTTTCTCTCTATGACTATCAAAATGACCATAGCCGATGATTAATAAATCAATGTGCTCTAGTGGTGTCGTTAAACAAATAAACTTTTTTTCTTTTTCTTTTTTTTTTCAAATAAAAAAGTTAATTAGCTTGCCAATCACCTAATATTTAAAAGTTTGTGAATTTTGATTAATTGGCTTAAAATGGCACTAAATATTGTATGCATGTATCACAATTAAATTTGTATGACACCTAATTGTCAATGTTCCAGCAACTGCACCATGACTGGTATAGCAAAGGCTGTGGTATGTGCTATCCTGTCTGTGGGATGGTGTATATAAAAGATCCCTTAATTGCTACTGATGAAAAAATGTAGCGGGTTTCCTCTCTAAGACTATGTTAGAGTTACCAAACGTTTGACATCCAGTAGCCGACGATTCATTAATCAATGTGCTCTAGTGGTGTTGTAAAACGAAACAAATTTTTCTCTCTTTTTTTAATTGTCAATGTATTATTTTTGGGGTGAGTTGCAGACCCTAGGTTTAAGCCATGAAAATGGTTACTAAGTTTGGAATAATCGACAAAGCTGCAACACATTTGGATGAAGTAACAATAGAGTGAATTAAACGAGAGTCTGTGACGTTGAAACACTCTTAAAAATAGAATATATATATAGAGCTCGTCTCAATAGCTGTTACTTCTCAGATAAGCATGCGTTCTTAAAGGGACAGACCCTAGTTTCAGCCCAGGAAAATGCACACACTAAGTTTAGTTAATCTACAAACCTGTAACACATTTGGATAAATTACAATTGAGTGAAACATGAGTCTGTGACTTTAAAATGGTGAAATACCCTCTAAAATATAGACAAAACTCGACTTCATAACTGTTACTGCTCAGACTCGTGCGCATTTTTAAAAATATGAGAAATACATTTTGTGATATTAAAAACACCAGGATGACCAAAAAAACTTCGAAAGTACGGAAATGGATAATCTAAACAATAAAATCTAAGTAAAGTATGATTTCAGTTATCGAAAACGGCTCTAATAGTAAAAAATATGCCTTACATTTTATGAATATCATTCTTTTTTAAAACAAAAACAATTTTATTTTGCAGGGAGTGTCATCATCACTCTGACGATGATGGGATCACTGACGGGGATGAATGGAACATTCTATGCGTTCTGTTCCCACATCAGCGGCGGTTCCACATTCACATTCGGGGCCAGCAACGTTGCTCTCTCGCCGTACCTGACAGTCAATGGATCGACGTATTATGGCCCTTCATGCGGAGTGGCTTTGACTGTAAGTTATTAAACTAATTAGCTTTTCTCTTTTTGTTTTGTTTATTACTTACATTATTTTCATGGGTTCGCAGCCCGGTACCAGCTCCCACCCAGATCGAGTTTTAATGACTCAATGTGTAGGTGTAAGGCCACTACACCCTCTTCTCTCTCACTAACAACTAACCCACTGTCCTCGATAGACAGCCCAGATAGCTGATGTGTATCCAGGACAGCGTGCTTGAACCGTAATTGGATATTAGCACGAAAATAAGATGAAATGAAATGTTAAGGATAATAGGTTGAAAAGTTACAAATAAATGTTATTCATTTATCTGAACTGTGAAAAGTTACAAATAAATATTTGTATTTTAGCTGGGAATTAGTGCCTCACAACTGGTATATCAAAGCTGCCTATGGGAAAGTGCATATAAAAGATCCCTTGCTGCTTCATTGGCAAGAGTAGCCCATGTGGTGGCAATGGATTCTATCTTTTTGTCTTTAGATCAAGGCCCATGCTTATGAAACTTTAGAAAAGTTTTCTTTTGTTTAAGGACATCTCATTGGTTGATTAATTAATCATCAGCTATTGGATGTCAAACACTTGGTAATTCTGACACGTAGTCACCAGAGAAAACCTGGCCGCTACATTTTCCCATTATCAGCAAGGGATCTTTTGTATGCACTTTCTCACAGACAGGAAAAGCACATACCACGATGAAACTTTAGCGTCTAGACTCAGTCTTTAAAGATATCAACTGCATATAATTTTCATGGCATTGTATGACATTGAAATCTCTAACTCTACCAGGCTCGAGTGTAGATTGTAAAAGACATTTTATAAGCATGTGGGCCAAATGTTGAAAATGGCTATCACTGTTAATTAGACACCATGTGCTGAGGTGTTGTTAAACAAACATTCCTTTCTTTTATTTTCAGTATGGAGACGGCCTTCACCCTGGAATCATTGTTGCCATTGTCCTGATTTGTCTGCTGTTGACTGGTGTCATCATCATGTTCATTGTATGGAGATGTCATTTCCACCCAAAGACCAAGACTTACGGTAACTTTTCATAACGGAAATCATCATCTTAATTAGAGGGAATGCACGGGGAGGAGTAGACTGGCATAGATGAAGCTTGTTTTATGTTTGCCATATCTCCCCAATCACATCTTTTTCCCCCCATCACCATATATATTTGCCTAAAAACTTTTTTTAAAAATCAATTCAAAAAAAAAAAAAAAAAAATTTATATATACACCAAAACACATTCCATAGTTTACACATGCATCACGCAGTTTGCCACGTTAATAAGCGTGGGGTGTCATTCTCGATTTTTGCCAATTTCCAGGAATGTCTATTAATCACTGTGAAACATTATTTCTGTCGATCTTTTTCATTCTGTTGATCATACAGTCTGTTATTGTTTTGTTTTTAGTAATTTATATTGTTTGAATTTGCGATTTACTGATAAAAAAAAAACCCGTCAACTTTCAAATTTCACTTCTGACCCCAATCGTCCTTCAAGATCTTTGGTGGTCATAAAACCTACTGTAATACTGAACTACTGGTTGTAATGTTTGCCCAATTAATTCACTATTATCATATGACCATTTCCCACACCTAATACACCTTACAATTGTGGCAGTTGTACATTATTATTAGAGTTCCCATACTTTTTTGAAGAGTATAGATTAATTCGAATATAAGTACACTGCAGTCTACTTTAAATGCATAATTATGTTTATTTCAGACACCAGTCCCTATGGCAACAAGTACACTGGAAAGAACACCGTGACAGTCGAAGACTTCCTGTTCCGAGACAAAACCTTCATGAGCATCAAGAGTCGGCCGCTGAGCACCTCCCAAGCCCCAGCCGCTACCCTGGCGGTGGGACAACTGGCGTACTCGCTCAACGATAACTATGACGACCGACCTGTGTCCGCCACCTCGGCTCGAAGCATGCCCATCCCAGCAGAATAAAGTGTTTCCACGGAGTCGTTAAAAATTAATCTAATTCACATGTATTAGACTCTGGATAAAAAGTATTTCCCAGGAGTTGTTAAAACTTAATGTTCATATGTATCAGACTGGTTATAAAGTGTTTTTGAGGAGTCGTTAAAACTTAAATCTTCACATGTATCAGACTCTGGATAAAAAGTATTTCCTACAAGTTGCTAAAACTTAATGTTCATATGTATCAGACCGGTTATAAAGTGTTTCGAGGAGTCGTTAAAACTTAATCTTCACATGACAGACTGGTTGATTTTTTTCCATTGTACATGTAGTGTGTGTGTGAAAAAAACTTAATTTTTATGGTTGTAGGACTAATCATTTTTTTGTTGTTGGGGTTTTTTTCAGGAAAGAAAGAACTAATCTTTACTTAATGGAGAGAAGTGTGTTTTATTTTGGAGTAGTTACTATTTTGAAAAGTAATAGGTGAAGGAAAATCAAATTTTTTATTCCTCTGTGGAGCTTAATGTTTGTTGAATTTTTATGTATGAAGTAAATATGTTCTATGTAATTATATTAAAGAAGTTCTGTATAATGATTGTTTAATACAAAAAGAAAAGCTAATCTTGACATGATTTTTTTTTTTTTTTTTTTTGCATTTATAGATTTGTGTAAATAAAGATTTTAACTTGTAAAGAAAACAATCTTTACACTGATAAGATTTTTTTACATTAATATTAGAAAAAACTAAACAATATACACATGTAATCTGTTAAAGGGTTTTTAAAATCATCCTTATATGTACAAAAACAAATTTAAATGTAATCATTGTAATACTGGATGTTTCTACATTTATATTAGAAAAAACTATATTTAATATGTATCTAAAAGAAAAAAACAACAACACTTTTTCATTATTGTATGTACATACACCAAACAAATTTAAATGTAATTGTAATAGTGGATTTTTGTAACCAATTTATTAATTTTCAGTCTTCATTAAATTTAGTTTTGTAAAATGTGATGCAGTGAAATATTTTATATTTAAAGATTTTTTTTCTTGTACAATATTACTGTGTGTTCTTGTTTTAAATTTTATTTCTTGACCGTTTCTTATATTGTGATATATTTCCTTACATATTCCACCCATAACGAACTGCTGTTTTGTTAATATTCTATGATACTTTACACGTACACGTATACGTCTTACTTATTTAGTAATTCTGTGTCCTTTTTTCTTCCTGTCGATAGGGCCTGATCCAGACATCGTTTTTCTAGATGTGTTTGTATTTATTAAGTAGACAATGGACAATAACGCCTGCAAATCTCAAAACTCCCTGTGATTTCTTCTAAAACAAGATCATATTTGGTACAATTAGTAAAAATACTTGTGTCTGGTTTTCATTATTTAATGTCATTTCATAGGTATTTCAAGACCCGATGCAATATTTCGAAATGGGAGGTGGGGGGGAAGGGGATTGGGGGGGGGGGATACTCCAAAAAATATGGATCTTCAATAACGTTTTTGTCCTCTTAACATTCCGTATCAACTGTTTGTATTTTATTTGAATCAATATTTCATAACATATTTAATTGTTAATCCATCCATAGCATATTGTGATACAAACACCTATATATCTTTGTTGTACCGTAATATATATATTGTGATTTTTTAAAATTACCGTAGCCATATCAAATTGCATCATATGCACAATGTAGTACTTTAATTTCAAAACTTTTATTCTTACACATTTTTTATTACTTACCAGTATGTTTTTATGATCATGTTAAAATTGTGATGTTATGAGACAAGTTTTAGTCATTGGCCTTATGTTAGCATAAATAATTCCAGCAAATAGCATGTTATTTAAGTAATAATGAGTAATAGGGGTTTTTTTCTCTGCTTTTTGTAACACTATAAAAACATGGTCTTTTAAGCATGGCTATTGCCCCCGCCCGCCACCGACCTCGGTTGGGCTGCTAGTGCTCCCATGCACTTGCCAGTGCGGGCGGTCCCCTCTTCCCACCCACCCCTAGCCTTCACCTGTTTTGGATTGATGAGCCGGTCGAGGTCTGCACCTGCGCCCATGACAGATGTGCGCTACAAAAGCTTATTCTGAATGTGTACGTAAAACCCTACGACATAACATGATGTAAGCATGGCTGTTAAATACAGTAAATGATTATAACATTTAGAATAACAGTATAGTGGTTTAGCGGCCATTCATCAATTAAGTACATGTGAAAAATCAGATGTTTTTTGTTGTTTTTTACAACACCCTATTTCTCTTAGTATATTTTTAATGCAGTGCAAACATAGCATATTCCACTGAGACATTATATAATTGTGGAACAGTGCCTTAAAACATGTTTCTTGCTTATGTTAATACATTTCCTGCTTCCGGAGATTTTCCTAATGCATAAAAATAAAGTAAACATTTTTGGTTTATTAAATTTCGGGGTTTTTTTGGGGGGGGTTTTCTTGGGGGGGGGGGTGTGTTAAGAAATAGAAAGATATTAGTAGATGTGTTTTACTGACTAACAGGCTCAAGGCCATCCTGTGTATTCGCCATATTGATTGACTTAACATTTTTTTTAACCGTTTTGATCACTGTGATATTTTAACAACATCTGGAGCTGTTATAACTATTATCGTTTTTAAAATAAATATTCTGCAATATGTTATTGTTATGTTGTCTATTTTTAGTACATATTTTTTCAGGCCCGTAGAAACGATATCAGGAGTGAAGTGGTGTAGTAGTGTTGATATAAAGTGCTCCTACTGGCAGCAGCTAGTGGGAATTTCCCTGTTAGCTGGCCTCAGATTACAGTTATCTTCCCATTTGGTTGTCGAAAATCCCGGAAGTTTCACCGCGCAAGTAGTCTGCTGTTTGACTGTGATTATTTCATGGCAGACAGCTATGAAGTGGCAACTGTTTGACTGAAGTGACAGGGGATAGCATGTAGTTTGTAAACATGTGTAACTTGTTGACATTGAAGACTTGTTTGTGGTAATTCCGGCCCATGCAAAAGTAGTGCTTTTTGTGTAAAATGGGTGTACTCCGGCCTGGTTTAGAGGGTGTGTCTGTTTAAACCAATATGCTGGGAGAAAGAGCTGGACAACAGGGGTTGTCCTTTTCAGGGTATGTGTCCCCCATGCAGGCAAAGGTACATACAAAACTTCACGGGCCTGCTGATATTAATAAAAATGTTACAGCCACTAAGGCTATATAGAAACATATAGCGAAATTAATTGTGGTCCGAGGCCAGCTTACTTGGTAGAGTGCTGGACTCTCGTACTCGCTCTGGGTGAGAGCCGGTACCGGGCTGCGAACCCAGTACCCACCAGCCTTATGTCCGATGACTTGAGTACGACGCCGACGAGTCCGGTTCCATCTAGGCATGAGCAAGGTTGGTTGGAGTGTGGTGGCCTAACACTGGGTTTTCCCCAAAACATATTTAACCAGCCCTCGTTAGCCGAGGGGGCGGGGAAGGCGGGACGTAACCCAGACGTGGTAAAGCGCTCGCTTGATGCGCGGTCGGTTTGGGATCGATTCCCGTCGGTTGGGCGATTTGTTCACCACAGTTGGTATATCAAAGGCCCTGGTATGTGCTATCCTGTCTCTGGGATGGTGCATATAAAAGATCCTTTGCTACTAATGGAAACATGTAGCGGGTTTCCTCTCTAAGACTACTTTTCAAAATTACTAAATTTTTGACATAAAATGTTCTTAGTGGTGTATTGTATTGCATAGTCTGTGGGGCGGGCTATGAATTCAAACACCTGCATTATAGGTTCCGCTATTCCCAGAGGACAAATCTGTAATGTCCTTATATCTGCGTGGGTTTTTTTCTAGGGTATGTCCTAACAACATGCCAAGTGTCATGCTTTTATCGTCACAGGCACAATTTTGTCACGTATCCGCTGCACTATATATTCAATTCAATTTCAATTCAATTTATTGCATATTACCAAACAAACTGGTATCAGCAAACAGATAAAAACAAACAAATATACATCATCAATAACAACAACAACAACAACAACAACAATTAATAATAATAACAATATTAATGTACAGGCCAGACGGAGAAACAAAATGTGTATTATATTTGTAGGAATAAAATTACTATGTAATAATAAAGTATATTATAGAAATAAAATGGTCAAAATACTTGGAAATAATTAAATTAAATTACTGCCCTACTGATAGCTGGAACAAGAACTTTACGTTTAGAAATACTGTCGTCAATAAATGTTAATACATGGTTAAGAATTTCAATGTCGCCATTATTGTATGACATAATAAATATAAATTGTAAATTGTTATTTAGAGTAGAGAAGTCGGAAAAGGAGTTTAACTTATCAAATAGTTGTTGCCTTTTAACATAATAAATAGAGGAGTCTAAAATAAAATGTGTTTCATCTTCCACAGCTTGAGAATTATAAACAAAACAAGTTCTCTGTTCAATTAGTTTTTTAGGTTTACAGAATCTTCCAAGTTCAATATGAAGATTGTTCATCACATTTCTTTTCAACTGATTTTTGTGCTTATATTCAATTAGGGTTGAAGCACTTTAAATTAGATGAGTTATTATAATAATATGATTCCAAGTACGCCTTTTTACCATAGTTTGACACTCAATAGCCCACTCAATAGCCGATGTATTTTTAGTGCTGGGGTGTCGTTAAACATTAATTCATTCATTTATTCTAAGTACGCCTTATGCACTACTGACGGACAATCGAGTGTTCCCAATCTAAACCAGTATTTTGCTGCAAGGGGTAAGCATGTAATAAGAAGTGGAAGCTGACCAAGTTCACCGCACATAGCATCATGGGTGCTTCTTTTGTTAACACCAAGTAGGGTATTTATAGAATTTTATTTGAACACTTTCGAATGGAGTATTGCATGGGCGTCAATCCGGCTTTAAAAGTGTGTGTGTTGGGGGGGGGGGGGGTAGTAGTGTGTGTGTGTGTGTGTGTTGTGTGTGTGTGTGTGTCAGAGAGAGAGAGAGAGAGAGAGAGAGAGAGAGAGAGAGAGAGAGACATAAAGGAATGTCAATGGAAATCATAAAGCTACACATTAGTCGTTAAACTTTTATTTTTTGTTGTTGTTGCTGCTGTTGTTGTTGGTGGTGGTGTTGTTGCTTTTGCTAAACGAAAAAGTGTGCGTATGTGTGTGGGGGGGGGGGGGGGGGGGACATTGTAGATTGTTCCCATGGAGTATTGTCACATATATTTTTGAAACCCCAACGGTCTACTCATTTGAGATAATAGGGATTCCAAACCTCACAGCAATACATTAAAATGGGACAAATTAAGCACTGAAATAACTTTAAGGCTGTCGATATATTGTTTCTAACATCAATTTGTTTGAGTTTAAAGATGGCTTTCATAGCCTGATCACAAAGTCTATGACATGAGCTCTTAAAAATACTGGAGGCAGTAAACAATACCCCTAAGTAACAATAAGACTGAACAATGTTAATAGCTATTGTATCGTATATAAAACGAAATCTTTTTGAGCTTGCCACCTTTGTTGAATACAGTTCGAAGTGACTGACGCAGGTGACGTCACAACTATTGACGTCATAGTTTTGTATGGAATTTGTTATTTTGAACCCGAACGATAACACCCGTATGTATTACAGCTGAGTGATGCCATGCGTTCTGGTTTTTCTGTCACCGTCTTTGGCATTATCTTCTGTGCTGTATGCATTTTGCTGCCAGCTCACACACAAAACACTCCGTGTAAGTCAACAGATATTTTATTTATTTATCTTTCTGTTCTTGTTTGTTTCTTTTCTTTTTTCTTTTATTTCTAATATGCATCAGAAGCGGGAAGGAGTAGGCATGGGGTCGTAACTTTAGAGGCAACAAGTAGAATTATCGTCAAAGTCCCTAACTGCGTTATGCTTGCAACTCCGTTCAGTTTGTTTTCTAATGAATGTTTCTCGCAATAAACATCCGATTTGTTGTTGTGTGCTAATCGTTCATTTGTGAGGTTTTTCTTCACAGTTCGTGAACATTTTCATTAACAATAAAGTTCAGACAAGTAAGTGTCTAAATACAAAACTTTACAAACCCCTAAAACCATTAATTTAAATTTTACTAAGTCGTTTTTGTTTGTTTCTTAAAATTACTGATATCGGGTCCACATGACTCGGAGAAATTGACTTTAAATGGAGGAAGATGAATTAACATTCGCTGCGTGTCACATGGCCTCACATGTGCCAGATCAACAAGGCCAAATCATTTTATTTTTATGATTTTAAGCCCCCTGTTGTTAGAATTTGTTTTCAATTATTATATTCGATCTGTAAAATGTATGCTACATTTTTGTGCCCCTCACTGTAGTAAACAGTATTCATAATCCATTCATAACAATTGTAAATAATTTTGAGTGTATAAATTGTGTTAATTAAGAATCAATTCATTAAAAAAAAAGAGTATATTTTACAAACTATTCACTGGTATAAACGTAATGCCTATCAGTATTGACATCAAGTCTTAGTGATGTGTGTTGGTAAAACGCGGACCGGACCAGAACACTTGACAAACTGAATATTTCCTTTAAAAAACAAAAACAAAAAATTAAAAAAATTAAACAACGTCATCGTGTTCGTCAACTGCATATTTAAGAAAGATATATTTTTCATGTAGTGGCCTTAAAAATGGAAAATGACGAACCGCACATGCGCGTTACGATACTTTTTGCAAATGCATGCGCCTGAACGCAGTTAGAAACGTTGCACTCTTTCCAGTTTCCTGGAGGGTGCTTCACTTTTGTTTACTAGAACGGATTTGCTTTACGTCCACATTGTTGATTTTTCACGTTAACTGATTGCAATCTATTTTGTTTCACATATCTTAGCTGAAAAATATAAAATAGCATTTCCATAAATATCGTATTCATGTTTTTGTCGTTAGGTGAACGCAGTTTGGGACGTCGATGGTAATCATTGGTGTTGCTTGGCCCCAGATTTTCTAAACTTTCTTGGTGTTACAATATTTTAAATCCGTCGTAGGTTGACGTCATAGCAACTGAGGGGCATGTAGTCCAGTGGTGAAGCGTTCGCTTGATGCGCGGTCGGTCTAGGATCGATCCCTGTCGGTGGGCCCATTGGGTTATTTCTCGCTCATAAATGTTATGTCAGAGACGTTTATCTTGATGGACTTAATGGACCCACCCACCTCTACAAAAATGCTCTCCTACCTTTTTTGTGTGTTTTTTTCGTTAGATTTTACCCACATTTTGCCCAGACAGAAATCTTGAAAAAAACATCCCAACAATTGTTAATACAGATGAGTTAGTGCTATACTGTATTATTCAATATGTATACATTAACTATTTTCATATATAAGCTTATAGTTAGAATGGGTAGTTAGGTAGTGACGGTAGTTCTGTGGTTAGTCGCATATGTACAATGTATTTAGTGATAGGTTACGTTTGACCGACTATATTAGTGACGCAATATGACAGTTGCACCGCATACTGGAAAAAACCCGACCTTTCCTTTCAAATACAACATCTTCTCATTCTTCTCTTAGCCTTTCACTCATAAGGTCACATTATTATTATCTTAATGGTGAGCGCCCCTGGGGATATCTTTAGTGCAGATGTTTGGTGAGTGTGTTTTAATGTTATAATACGTGTATTTGTATGTTTTATGTAGGACCCAGACATTTATTATATTTTTCATGAGAATAAATGGCAAAGAGTAATCGGCATATGCTAACACAGGAGGTTCTGTCAACATCTTCTTAATCATCTCAAATGCCAACTGCTGATCATCTTCCAACTTGTAATCTGCAACTGGTTTCCGCTTTTTCCCCTTTTACTTAGCAGAACTTGCACAGTACCATATCCTTGTGGTAACAGATTCAACGGATGTACTATCCTGACAAAATCTTTAAAGGGACATTCCTGAGTTTGCTGCAATTTTTAAGATGTTATCGACTAACAAAGACTTTTTAACGATTGTAATTACATGTCAAATATATTTTTCTGCATAAAATATTAGTGGCTGTATATTAAACGTGTTTCTGATCGTTCTAATATTTGTACTAGGTTAAATTTCATTTTATTTCCTAAAATATATTTTTTCGTACGTACGAAATTATTTGAAGACAAAATCTAGTTTGGGCTTCTTACAAATATGAAGACGACCAGAAACACATTGAATATACAGACACTGATATTCTAAACAAGAAAATATATTTAATATGTAAGTTTAATCATAGAAATATTTTATTAGTCGGAAACATGTTACAATGCAGCAAACTCAGGAATGTCCCTTTAATGAATCTCCTATAATACCCGGCAAATCCTAAAAACTGGCGAAGCTCATTGATATTAGTTGGTACCGGTCAATCCTTAATAACAGCTGATGTCTTTTCTGGATCTGCGGAAATACCTTCTTCAGATACTACATGCCCAAGATATGCCACAGAAGGTTTTAAAAATTCAGTTTGATGGCTTTAACTTCAAATTGTGCTGGACAAGTCTGGCAAAACCAGCTTCTAACCTTTTCCTCATGTTCCTCAAAGGTTTTTGAAAAGATCAGAATATCATCAATAAAAATGATAGGAATTGCATTCCTTCTTTCCTTCCTTTCAACAGTAAAACCCCATGGTCCCGTGATTACGACATCGTTTAATAAAACATTCCTTCCTTCCAATAGTAAAATCGGTCGGTCCCGTTATTACGACATCGTTTAATAAAACATTCTTTATTTCCTTCCTTTCAACAGTAAAACCCCTCGGACCCTATTTACGACATCGTTAAATAAAACATTCCTTCCTTTCAATAGTAAAACCCCTCGGTCCCTGTTTACGTCACCGTTAAGTAAAACATTCCTTCCTTTCAACAGTAAAACCCCTCGGTCCCTGTTTACGACATCGTTAAATAAAACATTCCTTCCTTTCAATAGTAAAACCCCTCGGTCCCTGTTTACGTCACCGTTAAGTAAAACATTCCTTCCTTTCAACAGTAAAACCCCTCAGTCCTGTGATTACGACATCGTTAAATAAAACATTCCTTCCTTTCAACAGTAAAACCCCTCGGTCCTGTGATTACGACATCGACCCTCATAATACCAGACCAGAATTCCACGTTTACGTGCCAGTCGTACCTCGGCTATGGGGCGCCCGAGCTGTCATGGCTGTTCGGATCGATCGCCTACACCAGCGGCCAAGTAGACGTGCTCGTCGGCGACAAACTGTACAACTCTAGTACCAACCTGACGATCACCATGAGAAAAGAGGATCATGGGAAGGTTCTCGCCTGCGTCATGAGACACAAGTTGACCGACACCATACTGAATGACACGAAATATCTGTATATAAGGGGTGAGCGCAATATTAAATTTTACGTTAAATAATCCCACGTTCCAAAAGTTTTAGTTAATAATTATTGAAATTACCCCCTTAAAAACTCCCCCTTCAGTACTGGGATCGGCCAACTGGTCATGTTTCTGCTGTCTGTCTTTGTCTCTCTCTCTCTCTCTCTCTCTCTCTCTCTCTCTCTCTCTCTCTCTCTCTCTCTCTCTCTCTCTCTCTCTCTCTCTCTCTCTCTCTCTCTCTCTCTCTCTCTCTCTCTCTCACTTTTAACTGCCTGCCTGTTATCTCTCTTTCTCCCCCCCCCTCCTCAGACACACAAACACACTTTTAACTTTGTGTCTCTGTCTCTCTCTGTCTCTGTCTCTCTCTCTCTCTCTCTCTCTCTCTCTCTCTCTCTCTCTCTCTCTCTCTCTCTCTCTCTCAGTATACAATACGGAATGATACCAAGGCTTGCGAAGATGACACGACCGACGTCAGAAGCGTTACGTCACTATTGAAGGATCCCCCTCATTGCTACTTTCAGCTAAGTCGGCGGAGGAGGCGGTGAAAGCTACCGACTCTGCGTCATCGATTACTGTCGTGTCCATTGCCGTCCTCGTTGTCGTCATCGGAGTGCTTTTTGGCATCAGCTTTTTCTACATAAAGTGTAAGCATATCCACTGACTTCCTAATAATGTCAAGGCGGGACGTAGCCCAGTGATAAGGCGCTCGCTTGATGTGCGGTCGGTTTGGGATCGATCCTCGTCGGCGGGCCCATAGGGCTATTTCTCGTTCCAGCTAGTGCACCAAGACTGGTACATCAAAGCCCGTGGTATGTCCTATCCTGTATGTGGGATGGTGCATATAAAAGATCCCTTGCTACTAATCGAAAAGAGTAGCCCATGAAGTGGTGACATCGGGTTTCCTCTCTCAATGTGTGGTCCTTAACCATATGTTCGACGCCATATAACTGTAAATAAAATGTGTTGAGTGTTTCGTTAATAAAACAGTTCCTTCCTTCCTAATAATGCTTAATACTTAATGATGTAATATCACAAATGATAAACAGGATGATAACATGTATTGTCAGCGTTAGATGGCTGAAATTTTTTTTTTTTAAACCCCAACTCAATGTCACATCCAGTAATAATATCAGATAATTTATGCAGAATTTATTCAATAGATTACTAAAACTCTAATCAAACCACACATCTTCAAACATATTTTGGCAACTAACACATTTGGCTTTGCAATAACCACGTGCACTGGAGTAAAATTCAATTCAGTGAACTGTGTAGTCACCTTTTGTTTTTCTTTTTGTTTTTTACATTTTTATCTTATACACTTCCGATTGGAGCTTGAGAGGAGATCCTTTGAATTAGGTTCATATGTCCCCCTTCTGAACAGCTATGCCGAGATTTCTGGCTTCAGGTCAACCTCCTTTCGTTCCAAATGTTTGACATCCAATAGCCAATGATTATTAAATCAGTGTGCTCTAGTGGTGTCGTTGAACAACAAAAACGTTTAACTTTCTTTGTTTACTTGCAGATTCCAACAAGGAACAAATAAAAGTTATTCCCAGACGAATACAGAGCGCGTATTTCGAGAAGACACCCGCAACGCCTTCCAAATCGAGTTGGCAAACACGGACAGTTTAGCTGACTCTAGCTCATGTACAGAGGCTAGGCTCCAGGGGCCTAATTCACAAAGGTCTCTCAGGCTCTGCTAGACAACAAAGCATCCTCTTTGAAAGTCTGTTAGCATCGCACTGCGAGATCGCAAAGTTGCGAGAGTTTAGTGAATTAAGCCCCAGGGGCCTAATTCACAAAGGTCTCTCAGGCTCTGCTAGACAACAAAGCATCCTCTTTGAAAGTCTGTTAGCATCGCACTGCGAGATCGCAAAGTTGCGAGAGTTTAGTGAATTAAGCCCCAGGGGCCTAATTCACAAAGGTCTCTCAGGCTCTGCTAGACAACAAAGTATCCTCTTTGCAAGTCTTTTAAGCATCGCACTGCGAGAGTTTAGTGAATTAATCCCCAGGGGCCTAATTCACAAAGGTCTCTCAGGCTCTGCTAGGCAACAAAGCATCCTCTTTGCAAGTCTTTTAGCATTGCACTGCGAGATCGCAAAGTTGCGAGAGTTTAGTGAATTAAGCCCCAGGGGCCTAATTCACAATGGTCTCTTAGGCTCTGCTAGACAACAAAGCATCCTCTTAGCAAGTCTTTTAGCATCGCACTGTGAGATCGCAAAGTTGCGATAGTTTAGTTAATTAGGCCCCTGGGCTGTACCTAGTCAAAAACAAGCATTCCGAGAGTAGGGCCTACTGCTAAAGCAATACAAGCAACACACAGGACCGATAGGGGACTAATAAGGGGTGTAGCAGTACAAAAAGGAATCAGGACAGTAATATAGGGTCTTCTCATGGTAGACAACTGGGCATTTTGATATTAAAAAGGGAGCACTTTTGTTTTATTAATTTTTTTATAAAAACTTTTAGAGATGCAAATGTCTCCATTTTCCACCACCAGTGTTTCTGCTAGAGAATGGTTTTTGGGTATGGCGCTATGGAATTGAATGTAACGACAGTCAACAGGGGGTATGGGGGGGGGGGTGGGGGGGGGGGGCTTCCCCAGAAGAAAAAAAATGGGTTACGTTCAGGGTTAGGGTTAAGAAAATCATACAGTAATGAAAAGAGTAATTAATTTTGTCAAAAGGTTAACTTGAAAATAAGAAAAATTATATACCCTGCTATAAATAGTAAGTGCTATACAGGACCGTAGCTGGGGGGGGGGGCAGTTGCCCCCCCCCCCCCATCGCCCGAAAAAATCCGGAAAGCATTATAGAAACTTAAAGAAAATTCTCTTCGTAACTGTTTAAAGAGTTTTAGACTATTAACTACTCGGTTGCCCCCCCCCCCCCCCCCCCCCCCGAACAAAACATCCCAACTACGACGCTACGACCCTGCTATGTACTATATTTTGCGATTTGTATAATTCAGTATTACTGTGAAATCCTTTATTGTCGTGGTTTTGCTGAAATGTACATTTCGTTTGAGCACTTATAATTCGTGGATCTTAGATTTAGTACCATAAATCTGTATTATATGTATACATGTATTATATTTTCGATGTGTTCTTAAATTCGTTGAATTTCACTAATTACCCGAAAATGAGACCACCACGAATAAAGGTGATTTTACGATATGCAGTTCTGTTACAAAGTTGAATTTGGTATCGAGTAAAATAAATATGAAGTTTGTTAGAAAGGAAAATGTGACCACAATATGTTAAACATGTTTTTTAAATTATCTTAATGACATGGGGTTTTTTGTGTGTGTGTGTGTGTGTGTGTGTGTGTGTGTGTGTTATTGTTATTAATTTGTTTTAATCTGATCTTGAATAATACATAGGACATTAAACTCCACTATTTCGAATAAAGTTTACGTCCCTTGTGCAATCATTGCATTTAATAAAACTCATGACAAGTTAGGCCTACTGAAAGTTATTTGACGAGGGTCAGCTCTTTTAACAGTCAACAGCTTTCACCCTTTCCAGTCTAAAAACAATTAGTTATTTAACTGAGGTGGCTGTATAAGCCAGTTTGTGTTTATTTATGATTTGCTCTTCATGGAAATTAAAGTACGTTTATTATTGTTGCATACTGTTTGTCCTTTTCATTTGTGGGGAGAACGGTTTGTTTGAAAGGAAAGTAAAGCAATGTTTGTTTATAGTAACATATTTAGGTTTTAAACACTACGGCGTATTTTTCACTGTTGGGGGGGGGGGGGGGGGGGGGAGAAAGAGAGAGAGAGAGAGGGATGGATGGAAAGAGGATGGGGGTGGGGTAGAAAGGCTAGCGAGTGTCAGTCTGTTTTTAAATATGTATTAAATCATAATAATATTTAAACTTTAAAAAAAAAAAAAAAAACGTTTTTAATTATTATTATTATTTGTTTTATTTTTAATGCCAAGATCTAAGGTTAAGAAGTATATATGACATTATATAGTATTCATATAACTTATTGTAATAATGTTGTTTTTTTTAATCTTGCGATTTTGGGGTAAATTGTGTGCATTTAGAAAATCTCCTGCTTTTTTGACAAAATCTCCTGCTTTTTCAACACACACCTCCTGCTTTCTCTTGACTAAAGGTTGACAGGTCTGGTGTCAGATGGGGAGATTGATGAAGGTAAAGAGAGAGGCAGAGAGAGAAAGAGAGAGAGAGAGACCAAGAGGATGGGGGTAGAAAGGCTAGTGTCAGAAAGGGGAGACTGATGAAGGGAAAAAGAGGTAAAGGCAGAGAGGAGAGAGAAAGAAATAGGGAAGAAAGGGGAGTGAGAGTCAGAAAGGGGAGAGGGAGGGATACGGTGAAGGATAAAGATAGAGCAAGGAGGTGAGAGGAATGGATAGAGGAAAACGAATGATTGTGTTAAACCTGTTTCACAATGAATCGGAGATGTGTGTGATTGTACTGGTAACAATATTATCTGGGGTTCGACCCCCGAAACCACACCTCCATCATCTGCACAAGCGATAGAAATACAAGCAATAGTGGTTAAGACATCAAAGGTATCTGGTAGGTACTGGGTTCGCATCCCAGTACTGGCTGCCATGTGGTGTGAGAGGTGAGGTGTAATTTATTATCCAAGTCTCATGTTGAATGCACAAACTTAGAATGCTGTTGGAAGTTAAAGAGCTAATAACAACCTTTAGAAAGACATGTCGTCATCTATAGACTCCGAGAATGCCATCTATCTATAGACTGAGAATGCAATCTATAGACTCTAAGAATGCCATCTATAGACTGAGAATACCATCTATAGACTGCGAATGCCATCTGTAGACTGAGAATGCCATCTATAGACAGAATACCATCTATAGACTGCGAATGCCATCTGTAGACTGAGAATGCCATCTATAGACTGAGAATGCCATCTACAGACAGTCTGAGGATGTCATCTGTAGACTCTGAACCGGCCTCGGTGGCGTCGTGGCAGGCCATCGGTCTACAGGCTGGTAGGTACTGGGTTCGGATCCCAGTCGAGGCATGGGATTTTTAATCGAGATACCGACTCCAAACCCTGAGTGAGTGCTCCGCAAGGCTCAATGGGTAGGTGTAAACCACTTGCACCGACCAGTGATCCATAACTGGTTCAACAAAGGCCATGGTTTGTGCTATCCTGCCTGTGGGAAGCGCAAATAAAAGATCCCTTGCTGCCTGTCGTAAAAAAGAGTAGCCTATGTGGCGACAGCGGGTTTCCTCTAAAAACAGTGTCAGAATGACCATATGTTTGACGTCCAATAGCCGATGATAAGATAAAAAATCAATGTGCTCTAGCGGCGTCGTTAAATAAAACAAACAAACTGTAGACTCTGAGAATGCCATCTATAGTCTCCGAGAATGCCATCTATAGCCTCTGAGAATGCCATCTATAGACTGAGAATGCCATCTATAGCCTCCGAGAATGCCATCTATAGACTGAGAATGCCATCTATAAACTCTGAGACCATTTATAGACTAAGAATGCCATCTATAGACTCCGAGAATGCCACCTATAGACTCCAAGAATACCATCTATAGACTCCGAGAATGCCATCTATAGACTGAGAATACCATCTATAGACTGCGAATGCCATCTGTAGACTGAGAATGCCATCTATAGACAGAATGCCATCTATAGACAGTCTGAGGATGATCATCTGTAGACTCTGAGAATGCCATCTAGTCTCTGAGAATGCCATCTATAGACTCCGAGAATGCCACCTATAGACTCCAAGAATACCATCTATAGACTCCGAGAATGCCATCTATAGACTCCAAGAATACCATCTATAAGACTCCGAGAATGCCATCTATGGACTCCGAGAATGCCACCTATAGACTCCAAGAATACCATCTATAGACTCCGAGAATGCCATCTATAGACTCCAAGAATGCCATCTATAGACTGAGAATGCACGTTCTTTAGGATCTTGCACTTTGATATTATGATAGTAGTTCTCTTGTGGGGGGTTTTGTTGTTGTTGTTTTCAAAATAAAGTAAGATTTTTCAAAATTAAATACTTGTTCTTTGTTTTGTTTTTATAAATTGCTGATCGAGATGATTAAAAAAATACATTGGCATATTGTCTGGATTTTATATTGGGGCTGCCACCCACATTGTGTGTGTGTGTGTGTGTTTGTGTGCGTGCGTGTGTTTGTGTGTGTAGTGGCGGATCCAGAAAATTCATTTAGGGGCTGAATTAAGGCCACAAATGTTCCTCAAGGGATTCCCGAGATTCTTCGACGTAAAAAAACCCCAAAACCCAAAACATTTTAATTAAAATATAACTGTCGCAAAATTTGGGTTGGGAGCCAAGTCCTCCTTAGATCAGCCACTGTGTGGGGGTGGGGGCACCCGCATGTTCTACAAGTTGGGTTATGGGGTAGACGTGCAAACAAATATAAACAGTGATGGAAAAAATACAAAAGGTTTTGACTGGAAGAATGCATGACACCCCCCTCCCCCCCCCCCACTGTATAAAAAGTGTATGTTCCAGTGATGGAAAAATACAAAACTTTGACTGGAAGGATGCATGACCTCTCCCCCACCCCCCCACCCTGTATAAAAAGTGTATGTACAGTAATTAAATGTATCGCCTATATGGCAATCTTCCCCATCTGACAATGTTACCCATCCAAAAAAGTAAAAAAAGAAAAAGAAAAAAGAAAAAAGAAAAGATTATTGCAATGATTTCATAATTAAACTTTCATAATTTTCAGGGCAGTGTGATATGCAGGGGGTGGTGGTGAAATTCTTCCCCTGAATTTGCACTTCAAGAATATGTATAACATTCATTTACACTAAAAGGAAAGAAAGAAAGAAATGTTTTATTTAATGACACACTCAACACATTTTATTTACGCTTATATGGCGTCAGACATATGGTCAAGGACCACACAGATTTTGAGAGGAAACCTGCTGTCGCCACTACATGGGCCACTCTTTCCGATTAGCAGCAAGGGATCTTTTATTTGCACTTCTCACAGGCAGGATAGCACAAACCATGGCCTTTGTTGAACCAGTTATGGATCACTGGTCGGTTAAGTGGTTTACACCTACCCATTGAGCCTTGCGGTTTGGAGTCTGTATCTGGATTAAAAATCCCATGCCTCAACTGGGATCCAAACCCAGTACCTACCAGCCTGTAGACCGATGGCCTAACCACCGAGGCCGGTACACCAAAAGGATGAGAGTATATTCAAGAGAAAATAAATGTGGGTGAATCTCGATACGAAAATAAAATTGAGTGAATTCCAGTAACAGTTTTAAAACATTTTATTGAACAAATCAAGACCATGCAATTAGTTTCCAATCACATGAAAATACATGTTCATTTGGCACTTTTATTTGTAAATGTTTTACTATACAGCGATGCATACATCTAGTACATGAATAATAATACATTGCAATACGACAATATCATAATACATTGCAATAGGACAACATCCCCTTCCCCCCAAACAAATATAATGACGAAGACAGTGATTTATAATAACAATAATAAATATCACAGTATATGCAAATATTTTACAGTGAATTGTATTCATTCGACAAAAATAAGGATATTGTATAACTTGGAAACTTTGACTTTGATGCCAGTTGGTAAACAGGTAAATTACAGTTGCTGTGATTTTCTTTTTGGTGATGATGTATGTAGCCTGTGTGGTGTGTTGTCTTTCATTCATATTTAAACATACATTAATAAAAAAAAAACATTCCACTTTCTCCTGGCTTTTCGTTTTTCTTGACATGCTCTTTTGTAAGCTGTTTGTATCACACTGTAAAGGATATCTCCTTGAAACATGAAAAAGAAACAAGCATAAATATTATTATAAGAATGTTGCAAAATTAAAATTCTCGACTTAAATCAACTTTTTTGGTGCACTGTGCTGAATTTCCACAGATACAACTAAATAAAAATCCCTTAATTTATAAATAAATGCAGTAAGTTCATACATCTACATACCGATATATATTATGTACCATTTATAACATTTAATACTGGACCATTTTGGCAATACAATAATTAACTAGTATACAAAGGAACCTCATAAATAACTAAATAAATACAAAAGTGACATATAGCTGAAATAAATTTTGAAGTACAGAATGGATTGAGAATAAACACACCCATTATCTGAATGTTACTTTAAAACTCTAAAAAAATTATCGTTTTTATTACAAGAAAAAACTTTCCCACCACCCACCAAAAAACCGTAAGTGATATGAAATTCAATACACATACACACACACTCACTCTGTGTCTGTCTGCCTGTCTCTGTCTGTCTGTCTCTCTCTCTCTCTGTCTCTCTCTCTCTCTCTCTCTCTCTCTCTCTCTCTCTCTCTCTCTCTCAGTAAAGGGTAACCAATTATCTGAATCTTACTTTAAAACTCTAAACATTTATTGCTTTTATTACAAGAAAAACTTCCCCACCCCCCACCCCAAAAACCCTTAGTGATATGAAATTCAGTACACACACACACTCTCTCTCTCTCTCTCTCTCTCTCTCTCTCTCTCTCTCTCTCTCTCTGAGTAAAGGGTAACCAATTATCTGAATGTTACTTTAAAACTAAACATTTATTGTTTTTATTACAAGAAAAACTTCCCCACCCCCCACCAAAAAACCTTAGTGATATTACATTCAATACACACACACACACACACACACACACACACACACTCTCTCTCACTCTCTCTCTCTCTCTCAGTAAAGGGTAACCAATTATCTGAATGTTACTTTAAAACTCTAAACATTTATTGTTTTTATTACAAGAAACCCCCCCCCCTCAAAAAAACACCCTTAGTGATATGAAATTCAGTACACACACACACACACACACACTCTCTCTCTCTCTCTCTCTCTCTCTCTCTCTCTCTCTCTCTCTGAGTAAGGGGTAACCAATTATTTGAATGTTACTTTAAAACTAAACATTTATTGTTTTTATTACAAGAAAAACTTCCCAACCCCCCACCAAAAAACCTTAGTGATATTAAATTCAATACACACACACACACACACACTCACTCTCTCTCTCTCTCTCTCTCTCTCTCTCACTCTCTCACTCTCTCTCAGTAAAGGGTAACCAATTATCTGAATGCTACTTTAAAACTCTAAACATTTATTGTTTTTATTACAACAAAAACCCCTCTCTCTCTCTCTCTCTCTCTCTCTCTCTCTCTCTCTCTCTCTCTCTCTCTGAGTAAAGGGTAACAAATTATCTGAATGTTACTTTAAAACTAAACATTTATTGTTTTTATTACAAGAAAAACTTCCCCACCCTCCACCAAAAAACGTTAGTGATATTAAATTCAATACACACACACTCACTCACTCACTCACTCACTCACACACACACACTCACTCACTCACTCACTCACTCACTCACTCACTCACTCACTCACTCACTCTCTCTCTCTCTCTCTCACTCACTCACTCACACTCTCTCTCTCTCTCTCTCTCTCTCTCTCTCTCTCTCTCTCTCTCTCTCTCTCTCTCTCTCTCTCTCTCTCTCAGTAAAGGGTAACCAATTATCTGAATGTTACTTTAAAACTCTAAACATTTATTGTTTTTATTACAAGAAAAACTTCCCCACCCCCACCAAAAAACCTTAGTGATATTAAATTCAGTACCTTTAATTCAATACCAGGATGCGATTCATTTGCACTTTCTGAATTAGCATTATCCGCTGAAAACAACAACACCCCAACAAAACATATAAATAAGTGCACATTAATCAATGCCACATACTACTTTTTAAAGAATTTAACTCGAAAATATCAAAACTGTAAGGTGTTAATTACTACTCAGTGTAAACAACTGTGGTTTGTTCAAGAATCGTTGAGGCATTGTAAACTGACTGCGAGTGTGTTCTGTATTGTGATTGGTTAATTACATTCTTTTTCTGGGATCAAATAGACAATAACACCCAGAAAGCTAATGACGTCATTAGAAAATGACATCATTAGCAATTGTAACAGGTGAAGATGACGATTCAAGGGTGTACAGTTACATTGTACTCAGGTATTTTTTTTCAAGAAATACCAAATATACAGTTAGTTTCGTAGTTTTTAGATTTGCGGGTGTTACTGTGTATTTGGATCCCCGCAAATGTTTCATTTCATGACATTTGCGGGATCAAATAGACAATAACACCCGCAAATCTAAAAATTCCATATGGTTATCTCCTAATTATTTAACAACAGAGAAAAGCTGCACTGTTTATTCAATTAAAATAGCAACCAGGGTCATATTTTCGAATCTATCTTAGTGCTACGATTTCTTAAACCCTTGTAAGCTATGACTTCACTATGTGTTGTAATCACATCATAGCCTATGACATCATAGTACAGTCGAATCCACTTTATTGCATATTGGTTTATAGCATAAATCAGTTATTTTTTGCATATTATTTGGCTGCACAGAACCATTTAGCATTAAATCAATACAAATTATGTCGCATATTAGAATAGCTTTATAAAGACAAACATCGGTTAATTGCATACGAAAACCAAAACAATCTAGAAAATTTCATCATAAAATGTTCCACAAGCCTTTAATATTTTACCAGAAACAATTGTAATTGCAGAATGTTCTATGTTGGTTAAAAATTAATATTAAAAGAAAAAAAAAAAGTAAAAGTGGTTACTAAAACAGGTGATGTACATTGTTGATGAACAACAACGAATACTCAATACTGACAACAGAACTCTGTTGACAAAACACATACAAAAAATTCCATGCAGCAGTGGAATAGTCCATAGTTTACTATGGTATGTGTTACAGTTTTATTTATTTCTAAACCCGATTACTTTTTTTAACTGCACACAAAAACTGTCTTTTTTTAGTTATTTCTAAAACACTTTTTTTCTTACATCATACATGTACCAAGCAAAAATTATTTACAAAAAACATTCTTATAAAAGGATGGGATGGACTATAAGCAGATTTGACTGCATTAAGATAGCTAGTTCTTTTTCAATATGGAGAAGCAACTGATATTTTAACTGCAATATCAGTGTGTGATTAAGTAAAGTTTTTTTTCAAATGCAGAAATCATTTTGTGGAAGAACACCAGCCCTAAAGGCCTGCGGTTTCTCTCACAAGATTTAGCACTAATGAATATAAATTATAAATAGTAAACAAGCATTCCGAGAGTACTGCTAAAGCAATACATGTCCCCTACCAGGCTGAAGGAAGGAAGGAAATGTTTTTATTTAACTTTTAATTGGGGAATTCCCTTTTTCTTTTTAATGCACTTAGCGCCTTTTATTTACTGACGTCATATATGATATGATTTACAAATGACATCACATCGTATTTGAAACATGCCACAAGGCTGCCGCAGAGTATGATTTTTAACATTAAATAAATCCATGAAAGGAGTTTTGATCATAGATTGTGTTGTTATGACGTTAAGTGTTGTTATGACGTTAAATTAAAAAAACATTTTTATAAAACAAAAAAGAAGGTATGTAATAAATACAGAACTTCACAGACGTTGTTTTCGTTTCCTATTTATTGCATGAGTTTATTTTGCGAAAGAACATCCCACTCTACCGCTATGCGGTCTCGTGGTATATATTCTTGCACAAAATAAACTCGTGCAATAAATAGGTAGCGAAAACAAAGTATGTGAAGTTCTGTATATGTACCACTGAGAAAAACAGACTTCATTGTTACCTAATTCAGGTGCATTTCTTTCATTTTCTCCTTGGGGTAAAGCAGGCTCATTTTCTTCTGTTTGTTTGCTTATCTCCTGTCTCCTTTTATGCTTTTGTCCTAAAGAGATTCAATCAGATAATATTAGGGTTTGTTTAGCAATTGCATAATTAATGCAAAATCTGTATTTATGAAAACTCACCCCCACACCCAACCCTACCATTTGACCACATGCCATGAAGACTGCTGTGGTGTTTTCAATTGTCTATATTGGATTAATTTTCAGGCACGTGTGCAGGGGGAGGATTGGTTTCGGTGGTCAAAACCCCACCCTGCTCAAGCAAATTATCTCTTCTTTTTTTGCAATACATTTTCTGGGCGAGCCTGACTTTACACCTCCCCCCACCCATAAACTTCGCTCACCACAGCCTAGACCCCCTCCACCTTATTTTGCCATTGTACATTAAATTTTCTATGTCATCTTTCTTATATAATTATTATAATTTTTTTTAAATATTTACAAATTAAAACAACTCTTACGCATTAAACGCAAAACTGCTGTGAAAAATGTGTTTGAGACTATTTCTCCCTTCCATATTTTTTCGCTGCATCCATTTTTGAATTACAAACTATGTCAATCCTGTCTTATTTACTGGTAAAATTTTACAACCTGTGGCAAAGTAAAAGTCCCAAATAATTTGATTCTATGTACGTCTTATTTGAAACTTTATAAATTTTGGTCAAACTAGCACAAAATTAACACTTCCAAAAGTTACGATTCTAAAATAAATCCTTAATTTTCATTCAAGAATAAACGCCTGCATGCCCCTCTTTATTCGCCACTGAAATAAAATTTCACCCTTTGTACCTATTTTGAAAACAAGTTAAATGAAAATGTAGCATATGATTTCTAACAGTCCTTCACATCTACGATGCGTGATGAAGCTTTGTGTGCACCCTAATTTTATCTTTGAAGCGTTTCTTATAGTCCACCTAAAAACATGGTTTCAACACACCTCCCTTTGGCTGAAGGAAGGCCGCTGCTTTAACCCCAGCCAAACCCGGTGTTTGAATACTACTATAATTACACTGCTTCTCTAATTAATGTTTAATGTGTGCCATTCACAGCCTCTTTGTGTCAGTATGTGCAAGCTTTACTCAAGATCATTTCTATTTAATGCAAATCCCTCGCCTATAGAGCTTATGAGGAGAGTAATTTATCACTCGTCTGATATTTTCAAATGTGAAGGACTGTTATAATAATCTAATCTATTAAACTAGTTTATGGGCTATTTTCGCAAAAAAACCCGGCAAATAACAGTAAAGAATTTGTATAAACATAAAATACTGTTTTTCACGTCTTTAATAGTAAAATCTAAAGCAGATATTATGTTCAATGGTGCACAATTTCAAGTAGCAAAACCAGAGATGTATAAAAAAATTAATTTTACATAAACATTTGTTCGTGCTTCTGTTTTTATTCTTAATCATAAGGCATAATAGTAAACAATTGTCTTTACCGTTGTGTCTTCACTGTCAATTTATTAACAGTACAGAAATTTAATAATGGTAAATACTTTTAGAAATGTATACAGATATCTATAATTCTTACTATTACAGGCATATATGTTAGATGTGATGCTAGACTGGATGATTGTGAAAAAGTGTTAAATCTGTCTTTTCCATTACTTAACATACCCGTAGATGACAGTAAAGACGAATTATAACGGTAAAGACACATGGCATGGTATTTGTGCCATCTGCAATGTACTTCAGTAATGCAATCATGCAAATGGCTTTTAAAAACAAATTTACTGAATGAAAAAATATAAATGATGGGTTTCTCATGCTTCCAGGATACTTTATTAAACTAACAGTAAAGACAGACAATAAGTGAAACATTGAAAAACATTTTTTAATAATTAAAAGACAATAAAATGAAAAATAAAATGTGCAACTTAAAAGTTATATGCAATACATGTATATACATGTATGTAGTTTTATTTTAACATCTTAAATTGAAATTAAGAAACACATGTATTTGTGAGTGGTTTATTTACATTTTGCAGTTTAAAGGCAAACATTTAATATTTTAGGGAATTTTGCGATTCCATAACAATAACATGCTTTTGTGCACAATAATGGAGTGGACATTTTGGGTGTATAATTTTAACCACAAGCTTTTTTAATGCATCTACAATACATGGCCAAATATCATATTCAATGCATCAAGTGATGATACTTGTTATGTGCATCCCTGTTTATTTACATTATATGTTGTTTTGTGGAATATATAGCAGCTTCAATCTCTTAACCACTATTTGCCCCTTTTTGTCAAAATAGTCCTTATACTGATAAGGTGGGTGGAGGGGTTTTCAGACAATTAATTAAAAACCTTACACAAGAAGGTATGTAATAAATACATAATTTAAGATTCTAGCATTTAATTTATATTGTAAACTGATGGCGAAGGTGTTCTGTATTGTGATTTGTTAATTACATTATTTAAAACTTTCTATGGCCTTGGCTAAACCTCCTCAATTAACCTCCTTTTCTCTCCCTATAAGGGCTAAATTAAAAATTAAATTAAGTTTTAGTGCCAAAATTATTCAAAACATTATTATTATTTTTTTTTATATATATAATTTAGAAATGCACAAATAAATTATTATATAAACTCCCCTTATTATATTTAGAGTAAATATTCAAAATTGCCGCTGTAGTTTTCTGTCCTGAAACAGATTTCTGGCTATCCAGAGACGGGCCCCAGGACAGACATGCTCGAAGCTCTAGTGGCGTATGATGAGCATTTTTAAACTCTACCCGAACCCGAACCCGAATTACGTTATTTTCCGGGATCAAATGAAAATAACACCCGGAAAGCTAATGATGTCATTGACAATTGGAACAGGCCACATTGACGGTTCAAAGGTCTACAGCTAGCTTATAGCCAGGTATTTTTTTTCAAGAAATACCAAATATACAGTCAGTTCCAATGAAAAATGTTTCAGTTTACAATGGACAGAACCATATGGAGGTTTTAGATTTGAGGGTGTTATATATTGTTTATTCGATGCCCGCAAATTTTTAATTTTTAACATCAGGCTATTAAAACTACATGTATTTTATACTAACAAGGTAGGTAGGTGCGTAATAAATACAGAATTTAAGATTCTAGCATTTAATTTGTAATGATCTAGTCTATTAAACTAGTTTACACTGATAATTAAGGTGGGTGGGTGGGAGCTTTGAGGTGTTTTCAGGCAATTAATTAAAAACCTTAGACAAGAAGGTACCGGTATATGTAATAATTACAGAATTTCAGATATGGTCGTTTTTTGTTTCTTTTTCCCTTCCTATATTTTTAAACTTGTGCACCACAGATTCCACATAAATCATAGTGCTCTAGTGGTGAAGTAGGTGGAGCACTTTTGGAAGTGTTGTTCAGTATACAAATTTTTACAAATAAGGTTATTAATTTTTTATAAATAAGTCTGCATGACGACAAAACAGGGGTCGAATTTTACACTATTCCGCAAATAGTAAATTTCGAAACGGAATAGTAAAACAATTCTTCCAATATTTCGTCATGAAAGTGAAAATAAAGCACGGAATACCGAAAATCGCATGCGACGCAGAACAAATCCTCGCGTTACTAAGACCTTTTTCATGCACTTACTGGTACATAATAAACGTCTTTTTGATCGAGACTAATGTTTGGAGTGAGTTCGTTTGTAATACCAGCTAGTACACAGTAATGCATAGACTGGTATATAAACAATTGTTCGTTACGCAATGTTGTACAGGGCGACGTAGCAGTCAGGAAAACTAGAGGCATTGAAATAAGTCGAGAACGGTCATTCAGGTTACCAGGTTACCAGGAGGTTACCACATGTAAGAAAAGTCGAGAGCGGTGTTTCGTTCTCGACAAAAAGTTCAAATAATTTCATTTCCAAATGTAAACTAGGCAATGCATTCCAGACTTCTGCGTTTCATTTTTCTGGTAAGGAATTGCATTGATGTGCAAGCAGTAATAGTCATTCCGCATTTAAGCCGCGTCCACCAGATAAATTTACTTCCGCGTTTCATTTTCTCGTACGCGTTTATGCAGCGCCCACTAGATAAATTTACTTCCAGATTTCGTTAGTCGTACCGATAACAGGAATTCAATTCTAACTTTCATATAGTTGCGGTAACCTATAGGTTACCAGGCTATATTTTGTGGTAACCTTTAAATGGGTTACCAGACACAATGCTTATTTGGATGCCTGCACTATTGTTACCATGCAATAATTATGTTTAGTCATACTGATTTTCCAGGTGACGGCCCCAATTCCAATGAACGCAAAACATCCAACAAGTACCAAGACTGCAGTCATTAACTTAAAATCCTGTATGCTGTGGATGATTTTCAGGGAACCTGCAAAACATCAAAAACTCAAACATTCCATAACACAACCATAAATGTACATGATTCTGGGCTCGATCAATGACATTTAAAAAAAAAAAATATTTAAGGATTGTCTGTTGTTTCTTTTACGTTCATCGGGGTATGAACAAAAAAAAATCATCCGCAAACTGTGTGAATCGGCGAAGCCGTTCTCACATAAGTTTGCAGATGATTTTTTTTGTTCATACCCAGATGAACGTAAAAGAAATAACAGACAATACTTATAATTAAATTTGAATGATACATGCTAATAATAACACTAAAACATCATACTTTATTTTGAATTATTTTTTACCTATAAACAATAACGCTCATTAAGACAACTTGCCCATATAAAATGACGTCATCACATTCCCCGACGACGTAATTTTTACGTTCATCGAAAAATTAACAAACTCCTGTTGCTACGTCTGGACCAATCGGATGACGTTACGTTGTAATGAATGTAACAGAAATTTAATTATAAACATGTACAACAACAAACAAAACAAACAAAAAACAACGAACCCCCACCGATGCACCCACCTGAAAAGTATTTAAAAAACAACAAAAAAACTCAAACATTCCATAACACTACCATAAATGTACATGATTCTGGGCTCGATCAATGACATTTATTTAAAAAAAAATCTAAACATGTACAACAACAAACAAAAAACAATGAACCCCCACCGATGCACCCACCTGAAAAGTATTTAAAAAAACAACAAAAAAACTCAAACATTCCATAACACTACCATAAATGTACATGATTCTGGGCTCGATCAATGACATTTATTTAAAAAAAAATCTAAACATGTACAACAACAAACAAAAAACAATGAACCCCCACCGATGCACCCACCTGAAAAGTATTTAAAAAACAACAAAAAAACTCAAACATTCCATAACACTACCATAAATGTACATGATTCTGGGCTCGATCAATGACATTTTTTTTTTTTTAAATCTAAACATGTACAACAACAAACAAAAAACAACGAACCCCCACCGATGCACCCACCTGAAAAGTATTTTAAAAAATAAAAAATACTCAAACATTCCATAACACTACCATAAATGTACATGATTCTGGGCTCGATCAATGACATTTTTTTTTTTTAATCTAAACATGTACAGCAACAAACAAAACAAACAAAAAACAATGAACCCCCACCGATGCACCCACCTGAAAAGTATTAAAAAAACACAAAAAAACTCAAACATTCCATAACACTACCATAAATGTACATGATTCTGGGCTCGATCAATGACATTTTTTTTTTTTTAAATCTAAACATGTACAGCAACAAACAAAACAAACAAAAAACAATGAACCCCCACCGATGCACCCACCTGAAAAGTATTAAAAAAACACAAAAAAACTCAAACATTCCATAACACTACCATAAATGTACATGATTCTGGGCTCGATCAATGACATTTTTTTTTTTTTAATCTAAACATGTACAACAACAAACAAAACAAACAAAAAACAATGAACCCCCACCGATGCACCCACCTGAAAAGTATTAAAAAAACACAAAAAAACTCAAACATTCCATAACACTACCATAAATGTACATGATTCTGGGCTCGATCAATGACATTTTTTTTTTTTTAAATCTAAACATGTACAGCAACAAACAAAACAAACAAAAAACAATGAACCCCCACCGATGCACCCACCTGAAAAGTATTAAAAAAACACAAAAAAACTCAAACATTCCATAACACTACCATAAATGTACATGATTCTGGGCTCGATCAATGACATTTTTTTTTTTTTAATCTAAACATGTACAACAAACAAAACAAACAAAAAACAATGAACCCCCACCGATGCACCCACCTGAAAAGTATTAAAAAAACACAAAAAAACTCAAACATTCCATAACACTACCATAAATGTACATGATTCTGGGCTCGATTAATGACATTTTTTTTTTTTTAATCTAAACATGTACAACAACAAACAAAACAAACAAAAAACAATGAACCCCCACCGATTCACCCAACTGAAAAGTATTAAAAAAAAAAAAAAAAAAAATCATTAAAAAAAAAACACCCCGAAGGATTATTTCTTGTTTTTATCCCACTGCTCTCTTAAATTTCATTTCTCCTTTGAATTCCATTTCATTGTTTCCCCACCTTTTGCTATCCTCCAGCCAGTGCATCACGACTGGTACATCAAAGGTAGCGCTATGTGCTATCCTGTCTATGGGATGGTGCATATAAAAGATACCTTGCTATTTAATGGCAACATGCAGGTGCCTTTCTCTTAGGTCTGGGACAGGATGAACATAGCCCAGTGGTAGAGTGCTCGCTTGATGAGCAGTCGGTCTAGGATCGATCCCAGTCATTGGGCCCATTGAATTATTTCTTGTTTTAGCCAGTGCACCACAACTGGTACATCGAAGGCTGTAGTATGTGCTACCCTGTCTGTGGGATGGTGCATATTAACGATCCCTTGCTTCCTAATGAAAAAATGTAGTGGGTTTCCTCTCTATGACTGTGTCAAAATGACCATATGTTGGACATCCAATGGCCGATGATTAATAAATCAAGGTGCTCTAGTTATGTCGTTAAACAAATAAATTCTCTTAAGTCTAAAAATTACGGGATCAAGCTGTCGGTAGAATGCCCAACACAAGATGCTTGCGTCCTAGGATCAAACCACCTCACCGGACCCATTCTCTGACTGGGTTTTTTTCCCCATCCCAACCAGTGCACCACAACTGGTATATCAAAGACTGTGGTATGTATTGTCCTGTCTGTGGGAAAGTACATACAAAAGCTACCAATATTTGACATCCAGTGGCAATGTACTCTAATGGTGTGGCTAAACGAAACAAACTTTAACTTACAGTTAATCCTCATGTTTTTTTTTAAAAATTGGATATATAATAATCACGAAAATAAGTAGAAATGAAATGACTGTTCAACACCCATCCATCAAGCTAAAAGCAAGCCCCCGGCAATAATAATCCATGATCAACACACTAATGTTCACCACAATGTATATATGTAACGAAACTGACCTTCAGTCATTTCTGATACTGTGAACACTATAGGTTTTGATGTGCCAACTGGGTTCGTAGCTTCACATGTGTAATTGCCAAAGGCTTGTTTGGGCTTTGATGTGTCGATAGGCAGGATTCCTCCAGTTTCTGGTAAAGTCTTGCCACCGTGCTTCCACACAAACTTTGTCACAGCGGGATTAGCCTTTACGGAGCACGTCAGGCTGACTGTGTCTCCAACCAAGAAGACCAATTCATGTACGATACTGTCAGGTTTAGGGAAATCTTTAGAAAAAAAAGGACCAGAAAGTGAATGCATTTAAAATTTGACCATCAGTTAATAATTTCATAGCAAGAAACAACTGTAATTATATACTATGGGAAAAAAATTTCAAAATCTTGATTAGCGATATTTCTATTTAACTTGAAAACTGATGTTGCGTCCTTTGCAGGGACCAAGTAAGACCAGAAAATATTAATTACTTTTATTTTAATATAACAGCGACACATTAATTGTCAGTTACTTAAAGGGACATTCCTGAGTTTGCTGCAATTTTTAAGATGTTATCGACTAACAGAGAATTTTTAACGAATGTAATTACAAATCAAATATATATTTCTGAATAAAATATTAGTGGTTGTATATTAAACGTGTTTCTGATCATTCTAATATTTGTAATTTCTAAAAAAAAATGTTTTTATACATACGATTATTTGAAAACAAAATCCAGTTTGGGCTTCTTGTAAATATTAAGATGGCCAGAAACACATTGAATATAGAGACACTGATATTCTAAACCAGAAATATGTAAGTTTAATCGAAGCAATATTTTATTAGTCAGAAACATCTTACAATGAAGCAAACTCAGGAATGTCCCTTTAATAGTCTATAGTGTTTTAATGCAAATATTCAATCATTTAGATTAAATTTTATTACAAGAAGTAGTAGTATATATATAGTAGTATATTTCGGAATGTTTCTGAATGAATGTGGAACATGATGAAACATTTCGAAATGTACCAATACATATGTTCACTTTGCCTATTTTGATCACAAGGGAGAAGTCACTTGCTCTACTTTTTTCATTCTAGATTAAGGCCTGTAGTAGCTGTAGTAGTTTTAGTAATAGCAAAAGTAGTGGTTGTATTAGTAATAGTAGTGGCAGTGGTAGTAGTAGTAATAGCAGTAGTAGTGGTAGTATTAGTAATAGTAGTAGTGGTGGTAGTAGTAGTAGTAATAACAGTAGTAGTGGTAGTATTAGTAATAGTGGTAGTATTAGTAATAGTAGTGGTAGTGGTAGTGGTAGTATTAGTAATAGTAGTGGTAGTGGTAGTGGTAGTATTAGTAATAGTAGTGGTAGTGGTAGTGGTAGTATTAGTAATAGTAGTGGTAGTATTAGTAATAGTAGTAGTAGTGGTAGTATTAGTAATAGTAGTGGTAGTATTAGTAATAGTAGTGGTAGTGGTAGTATTAGTAATAGTAGTGGTAGTGGTAGTGGTAGTATTAGTAATGGTAGTGGTAGCATTAGTAATAGTAGTGGCAGTGGTAGTATTAGTAATAGTAGTGGTAGTATTAGTAATAGTAGTGGTAGTGGTAGTATTAGTAATAGTAATAGTAGTGGTAGTGGTAGTAATAGTAATAGTAGTGGTAGTGGTAGTATTAGTAATGGTAGTGGTAGTATTAGTAATAGTAGTGGCAGTGGTAGTATTAGTAATAGTAGTGGTAGTATTAGTAATAGTAGTGGTTGTGGTAGTGGTAGCAATAGTAATAGCAGTAGTAGTGGTAGTATTAGTAATAGTAGTCGTAGTGGTAGTAATAGTAATAGCAGTAGTATTAGTAATAGTAGTGGTAGTGGTAGCATTAGTAATAGTAGTGGGTAGTGGTAGTAATAGTAGTAGTAGTGTTAGTAGTAGTTGCAGTATAGTATTAAAAATAATAGTGATAATAATAATAATAATAATAGTAGGAGTAGGTTAAAAGTTTGTTTTGTTTAATGACACCACTAGAGTTCATTAATTTATTAATCATCGGCTATTGGATGTCAAACATTTGGTAGTAGTCTTAGAAGAAACCTGCTACATTTTTCCATCAGCAGGCTTTCAAGCAAGATTTTGTGAAAAATCAGGGCTTTTTTTAAGGGCAAAATTCTTAAAAAATAAGGGCTATTTTTAGGAATTTTTTGACAAAAATGACTGAAATTCAATAATCAATATAAAAGAAAAACATTCTGTACTCAGCTCCAGGAAGAACATAAATACAAAAGCTAATTACCAACTCAGAAGATCACGCTAATGATCATCAACAGCGATATTCAGCATATCAATATAACCAGATTAAAGTAATCTGATATGGTGCAAATCCATGCTGAATATGATGCTGATAACCACCAAGATGTCTTCTGAGAAATACATTAATTCAACATATTCATTATCTGAAAGTATACTAAGGCTAGATTTAATTAATTCCAATACTTATTTTATGTTGCATTTATTAAAAAATTTCAAAATTTGAAAATTTAGGATTTTCACCCAAAAATTAGGACTTTTTAGGATTTTGAAGCTTTAATAAGGAATATTAGGGCTGCTGTCAAAAAATAAGGAAAATTAGAAAAATAAGGGCCCGCTTGCAAGCCTGCATCAGCAGCAAGGAATCGATTATGTGCTCATTTCCCACAGACAAGACAGCAACAAACCATAGCTTTTGTGTATACTAGTTGTGGTGCACTGGTTGGGATGGGAAAAACCTACGATGCAAACTGAGCACCTCTGGCAAGTGCTTTACTAACCAAGTTAGATCGCAGGAGTAAGTAAACCAGCAGCACACACGTAGCCCAGTGGTAAAACGCTCGCCTGATGTGCAGTCGGTTTGGGATCGATCCCCGACGGTGGGCCCACTTGGCTATTTCTCGTTCCAGCCAGTGCACCACAACTGGTACATCAAAGGTTGTGGTATGTGCTATCCTGTCTGTGGGATGGTGCATATATTTTTAAAAAAACCTTGTTACTAATGGAAAAATGTAACAGGCTTCCTCTCCAAGAAAATATGTCAAAATTACCACTTTTGACATCCAATAGCCAGGGCTAGCTCTGCCATTTGCCAAATTCACCAGCTGCGAATTTTAGGAAATTATTTTATTTTAATTTGACGAAAACAATGTGTGTAATAATTGTTATTTTGTTGGAAAATAACTGTAGGTTTTTCATTTTTTTAGATCATTTGGTGACATTTTCTGATCACCCAGAGCTAGCCCTGATATTATAGCTGATGATTAATAAATCAATGTGCTCTAGTGGTGTCGTTAAACAAAACAAACTTTACCTTTAACATGATGTAGTAGTAGTAGTAGTAGTAGTAATAGTAGTAATATAGCAGCAGCAGCTACAAAACCCTTTTATTATCAACTTACACTTCACATCTAAGATAATATCCTCGCTCTTCGTTGTTCCATGGTCGTTTGTAGCAGAGCAGATGTATTTTCCTTTGTCCATCTCGGTTACATTTGATATGGTCCTGCTTGTTGGTCCAGATACCATTTTAGTGGTGTCCCTGTCGATGGGGACATCGTCTTTAGTCCATACTGTGGTACTAGGTGGTTCAGACCTGACATTACACTCCAGACTGACGGAGCTGCCTTCCTCTACAGTATAGTTTAAAGAGGGTGCAGTCACAATGGGAGAATCTGTAATAGCAATTTAGTAAATAAAGGAAAGGCAGGGTTGTACTATGGTACTAGGTGGTTCAGACCTGACATTACACTCCAGACTGACGGAGCTGCCTTCCTCTACAGTATAGTTTAAAGAGGGTGCAGTCACAATGGGAGAATCTGTAATAGCAATTTAGTAATTAAAGGAAAGGCAGGGTTGTACTATGGTACTAGGTGGTTCGGACCTGACATTACACTCCAGACTGACGGAGCTGCCTTCCTCTACAGTATAGTTTAAAGAGGGTGCAGTCACAATGGGAGAATCTGTAATAGCAATTTAGTAATTAAAGGAAAGGCAGGGTTGTACTATGGTACTAGGTGGTTCGGACCTGACATTACACTCCAGACTGACGGAGCTGCCTTCCTCTACAGTATAGTTTAAAGAGGGTGCAGTCACAATGGGAGAATCTGTAATAGCAATTTAGTAATTAAAGGAAAGGCAGGGTTGTACTATGGTACTAGGTGGTTCAGACCTGACATTACACTCCAGACTGACGGAGCTGCCTTCCTCTACAGTATAGTTTAAAGAGGGTGCAGTCACAATGGGAGAATCTGTAATAGCAATTTAGTAAATAAAGGAAAGGAATGATTGTTTACGGCAACTCAGCAGGGTTGTACTATGGTACTAGGTGGTTCAGATCTGACATTACACTCCAGACTGACGGAGCTGCCTTCCTCTACAGTATAGTTTAAAGAGGGTGCAGTCACAATGGGAGAATCTGTAATAGCAATTTAGTAAATAAAGGAAAGGAATGATTGTTTACGGCACCTCGGCAGGGTTCTACTATGGTACTAGGTGGTTCGGACCTGACATTACACTCCAGACTGACGGAGCTGCCTTCCTCTACAGTATAGTTTAAAGAGGGTGCAGTCACAATGGGAGAATCTGTAATAGCAATTTAGTAAATAAAAGAAAAGAATGCTTGTTTACGACACCTCAGCAGGGTTGATTCTGTCAGAGGGTACATAGGGTAAAATTACGTACCCTAAAATCTTGAAAACTGATGGATACACTTTTTTTAATTTTTAGAAAGATTATATTGAGAGAGCTGCAGCTCTTTGAAATTTGTCAGTGTCCATGAAATGCAATGTCCAATTTCAAAGGATTTGACACCCATATATAACCGCCAAGTGAGGGGAACTTATCATCTGGGGTTTTTTTCATTACGTACCCTCAAATTATTTTCTAGCAAAAAACCCTGCTCAGCCCCTTTTAAACGACGGCTATTAATTTCGAGTCTGACATATGGTTATTTTGACATTAATTTAGAGGCATATATTGTTATGGATTTGCATGATCTTAGTTCTCCAAATATAAATGAAAATTCACATTCATTTGGGTTACCATTTGGTGATCGGGTACTGGGCTTGTCAATGGTCTATGTAACATAAAAAATCAACGTCCATGGAGGGAATTCAAACCACAGACTCTCTGTCCCGGAGTCCAGCACTCTACCAACTGAGCTAATAGGAACATTCCCACTAGCTACCGCCAGTACACGTAGGAGCACTTTATACGAACACTGCTACATACTAACCCCCCCCCCCCCCCCCCCCCCCCCATGTGAAGCTACGTCCCAGATCTGTGACCCACAGGCAGTTGAACTGTTACGGGTCCTGATTTGGTTGTAACTGTATTCTTGTGTTAAGAACACACCCAGTCTGTACGTCGGCTCCAAAGATAAAAATCAATGTAAACTGAGGGGATTCGAACCACAGAGTCTCAGTACGAGAGACCAGCACTCTACCAACTGAGGTAATACATGTAGCTGAGAAATTCCCTCTAGCTACTGCCAGTAGGAGCACTTTATACAAACACTACTACATCTATAAATGGCAACTCCCATTCAAAATGTATACAAAGCACTAAATGAAAGCACATCATAAGTTTGTGACGGAGAATACAGAATAAAAAAAAAAAATGGAGAAAAAGAATGTGGGTTTTTTGGTATAAAAACTTTTTGATAAACCGTGGGAAAAAACAATACTGAATCCAAAATTCAGGGAAAACGTTCACCTTTGACCGCTACCCGACAAAGGACAGTCCCGAGACAGATACATATACTTACATTCTACTATCAATGTCCGAGAGATCATTCTCTTGTATTTATCGGTGTGAATGAGCTTACACGTTACAATTTTTTTATTGTCTTCTCGAGCGAGTTTCAACTCTAGAGTGTTCACCACATGCTTGGTTAAGTCTGCGTTGACTGATGTGGTTGTAGATGAATTCATCCGAACTGATTCAAAATACCACGTCAAACTGAATGAGCCATACCCATGTAGTACCTCACATGTTGCGGACATTTTCCTACCTGCTACCAGAACAGGTGGAATTGTCACTCTTGGCTTAACTGTTAACAAAAAAACAAACAAAAAAAACATTTTAAAGAAATATAATAATAAAAATAATATATAAAATAAAAATAATAAATAAATAAATACTACTGAAGTAGTAAATTTAATTTTGTTTAACAACATCACTAGAACTTGCTGATTAATTTTTTTTAAAACAATATTTATGGACGTTTGTGTTAACATTGGGGATTGACTAACAGGCGATGCCCATGTTAAGGTCTCAAACTACATTTGACAAATACAAATTTTAAGCTGATTAATTAATCAATGCCTACTGAAAGTCACACAATTAATAATTCCGAGACATAGTCTTCAGATGAACATGTTTCATTTAACAACGAACTCAACACATTTGATTTACGGTTATATATGGCGTCAGACATATGGTTAAGGACCACACAGATATTGAGGGAGGAAACCCGCTGTCGCCACTTCATGGGCTACTCTTTTTGATTAAAAACAAGGGATCTTTTACATGTACCATCCCACAGACAGGGTAGTACATACCACAGCCTTTGACCAGGGGACTCGATCCCAATGGGCCTACCAACGGGGATCGATCCCACACCGACCGTGCATTGAGCGAACACTGTACCACTGGGCTACGTTCCGCTCTTAGTCTTCGGAGGATACTATACATATATTATATAAGTTAGCAGCTATATATAGCTTGTATTCATACCAGTTTTACCGGCCTCGGTGGCGTCGTGGCAGGCCATCGGTCTACAGGCTGGCAGGTACTGGGTTCGGATCCCAGTCGAGGCATGGGATTTTTAATCCAGATACCGACTCCAAACCCTGAGTGAGTGCTCCTCAAGGCTCAATGGGTAGGTGTAAACCACTTGCACCGACCAGTGATCCATAACTGGTTCAACAAAGGCCATGGTTTGTGCTATCCTGCCTGTGGGAAGCGCAAATAAAAGATCCCTTGCTGCCAATCGGAAGAGTAGCCCATGTAGTGGCGACAGCAGGTTTCCTCTCAAAATCTGTGTGGTCCTTAACCTGGTGCACAGGTCGGTTTGGGATCGATCCCTGTCGGTGACCTCATTGGGCTATTTCTCGTTCCAGCCAGTGCACCAGGACTGGTGTATCAAAGGCCGTGGTATGTGCTATTATGTCTGTGGGATGGTGCATATAAAAAGATTCCTTGCTACTAATGGAAAAATGTAGCGGGTCTCCTCTATAAGACTATATGTCAAAATTACCAAATGTTTAACATCCAATAGGTCAAATCAATGTGCTCTACAGTGGAAGGAAGAAAAGAAATGTTTTATTTAACAACGCACTCAACACATCTTATTGACAGTTATATAGCGTCAGACATATGGTTAAGGACCACACATATATTGAGAGAGGAAACCTGCTGTCGCCACTTCATGGGCTACTCTTTTCGATTGGCAGCAAGGGATCTTTTATATGCAACATCCCACAGACAGGATAGTACATACCAATTCCTTTGTTACACCAGCTGTGGAGCACTGGCTGGAATGAGAAACAGCCCACCGACGGGGATCGATCCTCTACAGTGCTGTCATTAAACAAAACAAACTTTTTTCTTTTCTTTTTTAGTAGTAGCAGCAGCAGCAGCATGCAGCCAAATCCATTTATCATCAATTACTTACATTTTACATCTAACACAATCTCTTTGCTCTTCGTTGTTCCTCGGATGTTTGTAGCAGAGCAGATATATTTTCCTCTGTCTGTCACCATTACATTTGATATGGTCAATGTTGGCTCAGATGCTCTTCCCAAATGGTACCTCCCAGACTCCACGCTGAGGGGCTTGTTGTCTTTAGTCCAGGTTATGGTGCTAGCTGGATAAGACTTCACGTTACACCTCAGACAAACAGTGGTGCTTTCGTTAACAGAATACTTCAGAGAAGGCGTGGTCACAATGGGACGAACTGTAGTAAAAAAAACAAAAATATATATATATATATATATATATATATATATATATATTCGACCACTTAAAAAAGAAAGGATTATAACATGTTCGTACATACTTACTGACAATGCTATTCATGAAACAGACCCAGGTTTTCTTCATGCCGTATACGCAGACTAGAGCAGGTTTGAGTGCCGCAATGAACAGTGTGCAGTATTCGACCAGATGATCCAGTATTCGACCATTTTCTAATTAACTAACAAAACTAAACTTTGAAGTTTATTTTATAGTAAATGCAACATATATCAAACAACTAATTCCAAAAACTGTTGATTTTAACAACTGTAACACATATTCATGCATTTACGCACGCAATCACATGCTTGTATACACATTCACACACGCACACATACTTTCTGATAAACAGTCTCTTTGGTCCTATCTCAATTTACAGACAATGGTATGAAACTGAAAATAAATGAAAATATAACTGTGTAAGTCCTGACAAACAGCACCAAACTACATAATTAAATGTAGTACATATGTGGTTCTTGGGAGTTTATTTTGAGAATGTATCCTCAAGCTTTTCTATTTGTCGAATACTGGGGGAACACTCTCTATCATATGTCATGATTTGATCACATGGTCACGTGATTGAAATTATAATGACTGAGGTCACATTGCATTGCCAGCTCTGTTCGATCATAAATAAAAACATTAAAGGCATTTTCAAAGATTTCAAATGGATTAAAAATATGGCAAATGTATTGCGAATGTTGGATGGTGTAATAACATGCAATAAAAATGGCCAATGTTCATATTATCACTATAGCTGATGAATATATATACTTATGTTCATTCACATGGTTATCATCTGCTATATTGCGTTTTCAGAAGAAAGAATGTGCACCCTGTCGCGTATGTTCAAAATACTTTGGGAAAATCTATATACTATTCAGTTTAAACGAGTATGGTAATTAATTAAATACACTGGTCGAATACTGGGTACTGGTTGAATACTGGGGTCACTGCCCTATATATATATATATATATAACAATAATTGTCAAAAAAGGTTTAATTGTCATGAAAGTCGAACATGATCCGAAACAGTACATGATGAAGCTATACACAAAATGTCAGCTCAATATCTAGAGGCACTGCGGAAAAAAAGGACCGGAAAACTATATGTGAAACAGAGAGACTGACAGCCAGACACAAGAATAGAGACAAAACCGTTGGTCCCCTCTGGTTGAGCTGGTAAGGGACTAAAAATTACAAACCATCATGTTTCTGGCCTGGTGCTTAAAAAACTTTTAGAGTCCAGACTCCCCTATGCCTGTGTCAAAAATGACCATATGTTTGACATCCAATAGCCGATGATTAATAAATCAATGTGCTCTAGTGGTGTCATTAAACAAAACAAACAAAAACTCTCAAACTGAAGCGACGGTCCCAGCTGAATTGCTATGCAAACTAGTAATAAATTAACAGACTTCGAAAACTAAAACTCTGAAAACTCGAAAACCTCAATCTCTCAAAATACATGTAATTCTGTTGGTCCCAACAAAGACGTTTCATAGATCTATACTGCACTTCCAAAACTCGTATGCACTGATCAAGCGATCGTTGCCTGTAGTATTTTAAAGAAGGAACTGTCAGACATGCAAGCAAAGCATTAATGTATCGGCTGGTCTTGGCCGTCAAAGATTCTTGTGTTAATTACAGAATGATAGATCGCAGACTAAGCTGAACGAAGACTACCTGTTTGGTTGTCGGTGTTTGTACATGGCGGAGTGAAAGAAGAAGAAGGAAATGTTTTATTTAATGACGCACTCAACACATTTTATTTATGGCTATATGGCGTCGGACATATGGTTAAGAACCACACAAATATTGAGGGAGGAAAGCTGCTGTTGCCACTTCATGGGCTACTCTTTTTGATTAGCAGCAAGGGATCTTTTATATGCACCATCTCATAGACAGGATAGCACATACCACGGTCTTTGATATACCAGTCGTGGTGCACTGGCTGGAGCGAGAAATAGCCCAATGGGCCCACCGACGGGGATCAATCCCAAACCGACCGCGCATCAAGTGAGTGCTTTACCACTGGGCTACATCTCGTCCCATAGCGGAGGGACTCACAACATAATACATAATTAAAGACAGTCTGGTTACTGCCATAGAACAGTAGTAACAATCGTTAACACTGTTTGTTTTTGCTCTCAAACGAGTCGATCATGTGTCAAACTATTTTGAACATCTCTACTATGAATTGGAAGTGAAAACAAAGTATACTTAGTGCTATTACATTCAGCATTCTTTGTTTTAATTTCTTACTTTCGCTCCAACAACTTTCATCATAACACTTATTTTCAGTTATTTATATAATATGCAAGTACATGCCTTCTGTCATTGTTTTTCAGACAATGAATACAATTATTGCATGTATTAATACAAATTCATCTGAATTAGCTTTTTAATTTGTTATTTACTTAACTTACCCATAAGGAATGCACCATATTTGTCGAAAGTAAAGTAAAGTAAAGTTTTATTTAATGACGCCACTAGAGCACATTGATTTTTTTTATCTTATCATCGGCTATTGGACATCAAATATATGGTCATTCTGACACTGTTTTTAGAGGAAACCCGCTGTCACCACATAGGCTACTCTTTTACGACAGGCAGCAAGGGATCTTTTATTTGCGCTTCCCACAGGCAGAATAGCACAAACCATGGCCTTTGTTGAACCAGTTATGGATCACTGGTCGGTGCAAGTGGTTTACACCTACCCATTAAGCCTTGCGGGGCACTCACTCAGGGTTTGGAGTCGGTATCTGGATTAAAAATCCCATGCCTCGACTGGGATCCGAATCCAGTACCTACCAGCCTGTAGACTGATGGCCTAACCACGACGCCACCGAGGCCGGTTAGCTATATATAGTTACTAGACACCATTATAATTCCCTTCTGACCTTGTTAAGCCAAGACATCCATGAATGCCTTCTCGGGAGCTAAATTTCAACTGGTTGGAATGGGAAGAAAATACAATGGGTATGTCACACATACATGAAGTGAGACGGCACTTACCAGACCCCATCATGAGCTAAATTTTAACTGGTTGTGTTTTTTTTTTAAAAGGCAAAAATGCCGAAACATGTCAATTAAAAAACTGAACTGTTGGAGGTGGGTTTTTTAATGCAATATTTATAATATAATACATATACATGCATTTTGGGCTCCTACAGACATAAAGTCAACCATAAACACACTGTATAATACAGAGATATTCCGTTCTGTTTTCACTTGGAAAAATTCCAAATTATACACTCGATCTGTTTTTATCATAATATTTTTATATAAAAACTTCTGGTAATAAAATTTAAACAAAACAATTGTATGTTTCATTAAAAACGTGACATTTCATTTCATTTCAACTTATGTTCGTGCTTATATCCAATTAAGATTCAAGCACGCTGTCCTGGGCATACACCTCAGCTATCTGGGCTGTCTGTCCAGGACAGTGGGTTATTTGTTAGTGGTTAGTGAGAGAGAAGAGGGTGTAGTGGTCTTACACCTACAGGTACCCATCGAGTCATTAAAACGTGCTCTAGGTGGGAGCTGGTACCGGGCTGTGAACTCAGTACCTACCAGCCTTATGTCCGATGGCCTAACCATGACACCACCGAGGCCGGTAACGTGATATTATTAAGTAGTTGTGCCCTTTTTACGTCAGCTCCCTTCCCACATAAAATATGGATGTACCTCTCAGGACTCATGCTGGAAGGACTTTTTGTTTAGCCACTTTTCAAATATAGTATACATGTATATAGTATTTCCTTGAAAACAATTAAACCAGTGTTCTCGCTGCTCCATATTTTACAGCACCTATATCCGCTATTTATAAATGCACACTTTTTAAACACATAAAAAACCCACAACGATCAGTCTGCACACTGGACATCAAAGGAAACAAGCCATGTTGTGTACGAAAAACAATTGACGAAACATTTACGACAGTTGCGTAACGTAATTTAACAGTATTTTTAGCAGCCTTTATTTTGTCCCATACCTGTATCCATTTGTATGTTTAATACATACAACAAAAGTTATATTTTATTTGAGCAATGGAAACATTAAAAAATATTTTACGGATTTGGCAATCTCCAATTGTAAAACCCCCACTTATTTGGTGCCAAATTTGTCACGTGATCAGAACGGTCATTCTGTCTTTTGTTTCCACTAACAATCGTCTGATATTTTGTCCACAATTACAGATATAATTGGTTGTAACGAATGATTTGTATTATCTGTCATTTCTGTCATTCTGTTTATTCAGCAGTTCTTTATAAAATATTGTAAACAATTCATTTTGGGGGATATCACAGCTTATAAAAACAACGGAAGTGGTAGTGTTTATCATTAAAATAATTTATCTTGGGTGCCAAATAATATATACACCGCCTTGACAAAAATGAAACTACTTTTTATCAGCTGGTGATATTTTATCACAGCGATCGATTCATTCAATGAAGATGGAAATAATAAAAAATGTATCCGACATTAAGGGGTCACTTTATAAACATCTTTATTCTTTTTTGTATATCTTGAAAACTTTATTAAAATAATAATATTAAAACTTTGATCGATTCAGCAAAACTGGAACTGCCCGTGGATAACATCTTCGGTTCAATTAAAATATGTTTTTTCACTCTTTTGTAGGCAAAATAAGGAGTATGTCTTTCCACAAAGTCTACCAACACACAACAATATGGTAACCAAGCTCCACACTCCTACCCCCCCCCCCCCCCCCCCCCCCTTTTTTTTTTTTTTTAGGGTGTGTTGCCGCGCGGCTGCCCTCCTTTAATTTTCACCCAGCGAGAACACTGTAAACTGTGGTTAATTTAAGGAATATTTTATTAGGCAAAGACTAAATATACATAGCCACTTTGTTTAAACATTAGCAATTGGCTAATTTGGTAATGTACAGGGTGATTGAGTCCTGTACCCTGGTAGTTGAACTGGGTTTCTGCCAGAGGGTAAAACGGGTATGCACACACCCAAATTTGTTTGCAGATTTTATTTTTTAAGTTGACCTTTTGACAAAATTAATTACTCTTATCATTACTGTATGATTTTCTTAACCCTAACCCTAAATTAACCCTCCCCCCCCCTTTTTTTTCTCCAGGGGTGGTCCCCCATAGCCCCTGTTGACTGGTTGCATTCAATTCCATAGCACCATACCCAAAAATTTGTTTCTGGCAGAAAAATACTGGCCTCGGTGGTGTCATGATTAAACCATCGGACATAAGGCTGGTAGGTACCGGGTTCGCAGCCCGGTACCGGCTTCCACCCATAGCTGAGGTGTGTGCCCAGGACATCGTGTTTGAACCTTAACTGGATGTAAGCACGAAAATAAAGTTGAACTGAAACGAACAATCTGGCAGAAACACTGTTGAAGAAAAAAAGTTTGTTTTATTTAACGACGCCACTAGAACACATTGATTTTTTATCTTATCATCGGCTATTGGACGTCAAACATATGGTCATTCTGATACATAGGCTACTCTTTTACGACAGGTAGCAAGGGATCTTTTATTTGTGCTTCCCACAGGCAGGATAGCACAAACCATGGCCTTTGTTGAACCAGTTATGGATCCCTGGTTGGTACAAGTGGTTTACACCTACCCACTGAACCTTGCGGAGCATTCACTCAGGGTCTGGAGTCGGTATCTGGATTAAAAATCCTGTGCCTCGACTGGGATCCGAACCCAGTACCTACCAGCCTGTAGACAGATGGCCTAACCACGACTCCACCTAGGCCAGTTAGTTGAACAAGGTTTCCGCCACACCCAAATGTTTTTGAAGATGTTATTTTCTCGCTCCAGCCAGTGCACCATGACTGGTACATCAAAGGCCGTGGTATGTGCTATCCTGTCTATGGGATGGTGCATATAAAAGATCCCTTGCTGCTAATTGAATAGAGTATCCTACGAATTGGCAACAGCGGTTTTCCTGTCTCAACCTCTGTGGTCCGTAACCATATGTCTGACGCCATATAACCGTAAATTAAATGTGTTGAGTGCATCGTTAACTAAAACATTTCCTTTCCTTTCATTTTTAAGTTAACCTTTTGAATAAATTAATTACTGTATGATTTTTTTAACCTTAACCCTAAATTAACCCTCTTTTTTTTTTCCAGGGGTGGTCCCTCATACTGTGGTTGCATTCAATTCCATTTCGCCATACCCAAAAATGTCTTTCTGGCAGAAATACTGTTGAAGAATACTTACATTCTACTGACAACATACTCGAGATCCGTCTCCTGTACGAGGGACTGTAAAACAGCTGGCATGTCAGGTTCTTGCCGTGGTCGTATTCGGTTGGAGTCCACTCTAGGGTGTTCACCTTGTGCTCCGTTAGGTCTGCATTGACCGTCGTGTTTGTTGTCGAGTTCATCTCCACCGAGTCCAGAAACCATGTCAGAGTGATTATTCCGTAACCCTCCACTATCTCGCACATGGCAAACGTTTTCACACCGGCTACCGCAACAGGTGAGACGGTCATGTTAAATCCTGTCGGTGGAACTATTTAATAAAAAAAAAAGAAGATCTTAGTTATTTTCATCTGCAAATAACTGAAATTTAGTCTGTAGTCCGTGCAATTAACCAGGGCCCATGCTTATAAAACTTAAAGTCTAGACTTTAATAAAGTCCAGACTTTAACGTAATACTATTTGAATGGTGTTGCCATGACGTTAAAGTATGTAGTGTTAACAGGGTAAATGGTTCAGTGTTGGGTGAAAATAGTCGATTAACCGAATTATGCTATAAACCGATATGCAAATAAGTGGAGTTGAATGTATGTATACAATGGCATAGCCAGCATGAGGCAGACGAGGCGCTTGCCTCGTCTGGAATTTCCCCAGATTTATTTTATTTTTCCCATGATACTGATATTTATTTTACAGATCTGCACCCATATTCACAAAAAGGTGTAAATTTATGTCTACGACTAGCACTTACGTCTGCCGTAGATTTACGTCTACGTGCAAGAAGCACCTTATTCTCAAAGACAGTCGTAAATGTAAACGTAATTTAGTTGGACGTAAATTTACAATTTAACACTCTCACCGGAGAAATTAAAAAAAACAAAACATTAGAAATGATGGCTATCGGGTAAATAACAAATGCGCAAAACGCAATTTCGTTTGTTGTCTGCTAACAATAACATCGTGAACGAGGAACCATGGCATTTTGGTATTGTGAGGATCCGCGTTTTGGTACGAACTTGAGGACATTTCTTAAAAAGGAAAAGATAACTCGGGAGAAATTGGCCGAGTCAAAAACATCCATTCGATAACCAACAAAAATATGTTCAATTTGTGGGCGTTCGCCATCGCAAACTGCTTCAAATATTGCAAATGCTGCCAGTTTCCATAAATAATAGTAAATAACGGCAATCATGCTTGATTTATTATATCTACACGACTTACGTGCAGTGTTTGTTGTAACCGGAGGCACTCTTATATTTACGTCAAACTTTACACATAACTTACGTTTTCGTTGTTTCGTGAATAGCTCTTCAGTCGTAGGTTTACATTTACGTGTAAAACTAGGCTTACGATGTTTTGTGAATATGGGTCCTGGGTTTGACTTGATGTTCTTTTCCTCTCTGGCTATGCCCCAGATATAATGTAAACAAGAATTCTGGGAAATTAAATGTCTCGCCTAAATACTACCATAAACATATTTGGTGTCACTGATGTTTGCACCCATTAGATATTCGTCTAAACAAAAAATTACATTAATTTTTAGTTCTTTTTATAAGCATTGTGATGAAAATCCATATGAGCGAGACGTAGCCCAGTGGTAAAGGATCCCTGTCAGTGGATCCATTGGACTATTTGTTGTTCCAGCCAGTGCTCCACAACTGGTGTAACAAAGGCCATGGTATGTACTATCCTGTCTGTAGGATGGTGCATATAAAAGATCCCTTGCTGTTAATCGAAAAGAGTAGCCCATAAAGTGGTGACAGCAAATTTCCTTTCTCGATATCTGTGTGGTCATTAACCATACATGTATGTCTGATGCCATATAACTGTAAATTAAATGTGTTGAGTGCAAATAAAACATTTCTTTTCATATGAACGACTATGAAACATATTTAATCGATCTAGGACTTACGGTTTGTGTAAAATGGGAGCTAAAACATTGCTCGTCAGTCAATAGACACTGCCTGCATACATTCCAACACAGTGCGCACCTGGGGCACCAAGGCAAGTTGGAGTGGCACCAGTTTTAGGCAAACATTCAAAAGAGGGGCACAAAGGAAGCTTTCTAAAAATATTTTTCAGACAAAAATGACTTCACCCTATGGGAAAGATGTTCAGTGTGCGATTTTCGTTTCAAAAATTTAAGTGTCATAAGGACTCCCTGTATGCAAATCTTTAGAACCTGCCACCAACCCAGCGAGCCCAGCCGTGCATCTCCACTAGAACAGAAGATGCACTAGTTAAATGTTTTGCATGAAAGAAAGAAAAAAAGAAATGTTTTATTTAACGACGCACTCAACACATTTATTTACGGTTATATGGCGTCAGAAATATGGTTATGGACCACACAGATTTTGAGGGGAAACCCGCTGTCGCCACTATATGGGCTACTCTTTCCGATTAGCAGCAAGGGATCTTTTATTTGCGCTTCCCACAGGCAGGAGAGCACAAACCATGGCCTTTGTTGAACCAGTTATGGATCACTGGTCGGTGCAAGTGGTTTACACCTACCCATTGAGCCTTGCGGAGCACTCACTCAGAGTTTGGAGTCGATATCTGGATTAAAAACCCCATGCGTCGACTGGGATCCGAACCCAGTACCTACCAGCCTGTAGACCGATGGCCTAACCAGTTTTGCATGAAATTATGAAAAAGATCACTATTCAAGACTGTGGTTTTCCAGGATTTGGAGATATATGTTGACTGTGTCATTTCGAAGAATCAATGTAATTTGTATGCTAGCCAAGCTAGAGAGTCCTATATGATTTTTGCGAGCCTCGGACTCTCCTCAAACTTGTACACTGCAGACAAAAGTTAACAGCACAAATTGAAAAATGGGTGTTATAATAGTGGACAAGTTTTATCTGGTATTAGTATTGGAGGAATATGTTAAACAACAAACATTTGAGTGGTAAAAATAATCAAATTTAGTTGTTTTTAGTAATTTAAAATAACATTCTGCAATCAATAGTGGGCTTTGAAAAATGTAACCTTTTGACTGACATTTGTACCTGATATTTGTGCAATGTTCTGTAATAGTACCCATCCCTGTAAGCCAGCAATAAGTATATATTATTTTACAATACAAAATAAACCACCCACTGTCAAAGTGTCGAAATAACTGTATTAGCTACGTACTGACAGGCATCGAAATAAGTCGAGAACGGTCGTTCAGGTTACCGGGAGGTTACCACATGTAAGAAAAGTCGAGAACGGTGTTTCGTTCTCGACAAAAAATTCAATGTTAACGGTAGTTTCGTTTCTGAACGTAAACCAGACAATGCATTCCGGTCTTCTGCGTTTAATTTTCTGGTAAGGAATTGCATCGATGTTCGCATGCACTTGTGCAATTGCAAGCAATTATAGTTTACTCCGCATTTAAGCAGCGTCCACTAGATGAATTTACTTCTGCGTTTAGTTTTCTCGTACGAAATTGCATCAATGTTTGTGCGCACTTGTGAAATTGCAAGCAGTTTCGGCAATCCATGTTTAAGCTTCTGTCGCGGGTCAGGCCACTGGCTATCTAGAGACTGGACCCGCGACAGACATGCTCAAAACTCCAGTGGTATATGAGCAAGTTAATACATATCGGTTTTAAGCAGCGCCCACTAGATAAATTTACTTCCGGATTTCATTTCTCGTACCGACGTTCGCGCGTACCGATACAATACTATTATTTTCTTTCATTGTTGTATGATAAAATACGCGGAAATAGAAAACAGAACATTTTTATTTTCATCAATTTATTTATTCATTTGTTCAGTTATTAAATATGAGTCACATACTTGTAAAGAATTATATGTAATACATTAAGAACAGTGATAAGATAAAGAATGAATCATAAATACATGTATACTACAATAATCATCTGGCACACATACAAGGGCGTTAAAAGTAGTAGTAATAGGAATTCAGTTTTAACTTTCATATAGTTGTGGTAACCTATGGGTTACCAGGCTATATTTTGTGGTAACCTGTAAATGGGTTACCAGACACAATGCTTATTTCGATGGCTGTACTGAAATGATAAACAAAGTATTTTCTTAGTTAATTGGTCTATAGCTGTACTTTCAGTGGCCTCCACCTGTGATTCCTGATTGGCAGGTGTATATTTGGTAGATCGACAAGCCATTATTACCGCCGTCTATAGATACAAAATTACATACAGGCAGTATTTTTTTAACATCACAGGGTATTGGGATATACCTGCCACTCCTAAAACGGTAATGGACATTATCAGCTATCATGCTTTATTACTGTAAGTAATTCTGTAAAACTCTGGATTAAGTAGACTTTCCCATCTAAAATCACAGAACTGACCAATTACGTAGTCCCAAAGGAAATAAAATTATCACTTGGGTATCTGAGTGGTCGTTTGTGCTCTAATGTACCCTACCAATAGGCCTAATAGTATGCATTTTTTCTCTGGATTTTTTAAGAGAGAAAAATACTATAACTATTAATGCAAATTGGGATATACATGTATTTAGTTAAATAGTTTATTATATTATGAAGTCATTCATGTTGTTTTACAAGTCAGGTTGATGAAAGCAAAGCGCCTTGTCAGAAAATTACTGCGTTTATTTACACTGTGCAAATAGAAATTGGTCAGAGCTGATGTAATTTCCTTGTATCGGACACGACAAAAACGAAACGAAATTGCTGCCCCCAGTTAGCAGGAATAATCACGGGTTTTTTATTAACTCTAAAATCATGCGTTTTTAATTTCTTAAAGTGTCAGTATGTGTTGGTGGTCCGGGAATGCATCTTTCCAACACATAAGGCTCATGTTTGAGTTTACTTCTCATTTGAAGTCCGAACCAAATTGCTAACAACTACATTTAATTTTCGTTAGATTGTCTCCACTTTTTGTACAAACATAAATTGTGAAAAAAACCACATTACATTGACATGGATTTCACATATTAGACTGTATGAAACCATATCACCTATATCGACTTTGTTAAGATCTCCTATGACAAAACATATGCAAATTTTCACCATCTGCAATTTTATTTTTTTGTGGAATACTCTTCAAGAGGGGTGGAAGCTTCCTAAATATGTGATGTAATTAATCTGACATCATGATGAGTGCATTATACCTTATCGCACGTCATGACGTTGTTAGATTACATCATATCGATCCACCCAAGAGTATTCCATAAACAAGCAAAATGGCAGACGGCAGAAAACTGCATGTACTTGTATTTTGCCCTTTGTGATCTCAGCGAAGTTGATATCAATGATATCGTTACAGTCTTGTATGTGATCTCAGCGAAGTCGATATCAGTGATATCGTTACAGTCTTGTATGTGGAATCTGTGTCAGAGTAATGGTATATTCATGATTTGTGTCTGGACAAAATTTGCAGGAAATCTTAACAGTAATTAAAGGCAGGAGAGTAATTAATAGTAATTGTTAACAATTTGGTTCAGACTTTAAGGTCGATAACAGTCACTTTTCACACCCTTGTTTTAGCTTCATACACAATAAATATAGCATATCTTATCGTAATTTCACTTGAAATCCATATTTCGTAAAAGGTACAATTTTTTAATCACAACATTTTCTTCAAACACGTGCATTAGTAATGTTCAAACAAAAGAATTTCAACAGCAATTTTGCTTTGGAATTTTTCCAGCATTCTTAAAATGGAAACGTCATGTACTCAATTTATGGTTATTGTAAGGAGATGCAAAGTGACATCATTGGAATACTGACATCGTTCATATTCAAAATTAGCTATATTATTACAATGCTTCTCCACATTAAAATAAAAACTGGTCTACTAAATTAAATTTCTGTAACAAGCAGACAAAGCTGTTTACAGGTCGGTATTTTTTTTTCTTCATAATTCTGGACAAAATATTAAGTTTAAATTTTAAAAGATGAAAGTATTAAAAAGTACCTTTTGTCAAATATATCAGATCAAAAAATTACCATTAGATATGCTACATGTATATTTATTGTGTATGAAGCCAAAACAAGGGTGTGAAAAGTGACTGTCGTTGACCTTATAGTTCTGCGCCTGTCATTTACCTTCAACTTTAAGCCAGTTCGGCATGGTAGTTGTCTCGTTCAGATACGTGGCCGTGCATACGAACTCCGAAAAAGGTTTTGGTGTGTTCATTGTACGATTTGGCATGAACGAGTACGATATATAAGACTCCCAGACACCTGGCATCTTTTCTGAAGTTCCAGAGTCCGAAAGAGTCAACAGTTCCGTAGAAGGTGGATTGTGTTTCACTAAGCTCATCGTTAACGACGCGTTTCCCCCAAAATGTCGTCACGTAACAAGTGACGTGCTGTCTGAAGCCCTCCACAAATGTGCCTGCTTCGAACTCTGGCTTAGACACTGAAACAGCAAAAATAGGGATTATCATTAGAAAGAAAGACAGAAATGTTTTATTTAACGATGCACTCAACACATTTTATTTACAGTTATATGGCATCGGGTGTATGGTTAAGGACCACACAGATATTGAGAAAGGAAACCCGCTGTCGCCACTTCATGGGCTACTCTTTTCGATTAGCAGCAAGGGATCTTTTATATGCACTATCCCACAGACAGGTTAGTACATCCTTTGATATACCAGTCGTGGTGCACTGGCTGGAATGAGAAATAGCCCAATGAGCCCACCGACCACCTGGTAGGAGGACTGATGATCTGTTTTGTTTTGTTTTGTTTTGTTTTTAGTATTATTACGTACCCTCAAATTATTTTCTGGCAGAAAGCATGGTAGACTTACATTTACTGTCATCTTGAGCACAGATCATTGCACACCCAAAGAAGATGATCAGTATGAACCTCAAAGCAGTGAAATAATTCATGACATCATCCAGGTTATTTTCCAGTAACAAAGTAAGCACATCTATACAGCATTAAACTTATGCAAGTATAATGAATGTAGTACGGAAGCATATAGAAACATTTAAGCTTTTCTTCTGCCTGAAAAAGAAAACATGTTGTAAGTAAGTTCTGAATATATATATATATATATATATATATATATATATATATATATATATATACATATATATATATATATATACACATACACACACACACAGTAGAGTCTCATTGGCTAGAACACTGTCGGTGCATCAAAGTCTGTTCGACCCATCGGGTAGTTCGAACCATGCATTCAGCCGTTGTCGGGTGCTTCTGTAACACAAAAATATTTCCGTAAAACTGGCTTGGGCGAGATGGTCCGACTGACTCGTGAGTTGATTGGTGTTACTTGTAAGGTTCATTCACCTAACGATTACCGCACTACAATTGTCTGTACCTGAAAGATAATTACCGATAGGTGCTAAATAAACAACACCATAAGCGTGAGAGGGTAGATGAAAAATTCCTACATAATTTTTTTTTTTATATTTCTTGGGATAGACGTAGCTGTTCGAGGTAAATATGTTTAATTTTACAGTTCAGACCAATAAACTGGTTCGAGAGAAAGCTTCTGTTCGACCCCAGGAGTATTCGACCAATCAGCACCAAAATAAAAGGGTTTAATAGAGAGAAAAATCTGGACTTTGTTCTTGGTTCGAGAATACCAGTAGGTTCAACCGTTGGGTGTTCCAGCCAATGAGATTCTACTGTATATATATGAAGAGTTTAGGCGCAAAACGCGATATATCCATTTTTCATTTTCAGTAAAAGTGATTTTTTTAAATTGGCACATATCGCATTTTGAAAAAAAAAAAAAAACGGGATTTACCCAATACAATTTCATAAGGATTAATCACATTTTGCGGCAAATCAGCGGGCCTACAATTAGCCCTTACTGACATACAATAATGGCTTTAACTAAAAACTAGAAAGAAAATGGTTTATATCGCGTTTTGTCCCTGAACTCTTCATACATGTATATAGATAGATACATACATACATACATACATACATACACAGTGAAGTACTGTTATAACGAACCGGAAGGGACCATGATAGTTAATTCATTATAGCAGTAGTTTGTTATATATTTTTGCATAAGTTGGTCATTAATATATAGTGAGATAAAATGGTACTTTATGATCAGTTCATTCTATGCAATAGTTAATTCTAAGCATGTTCATTATAAGTGTACTTTACTGTGTATATATATATATATATATATATATATATATATACACACACACACACACACACATATATATAAAACAGAGAAAATACCCCCCTCCCCCCCCCCCCCCCCCCCCAAAAAACAAACAAAAAAACTAATTCCCTACCTCCTCTGAATGATCAGTTTGAAAGACACCTAATTTGAACATACTGGCCCGTATGAACTGGACAGGGGTGTGGGTGTGGATGTAGGTGGCAGTACACCCCACACCACTTGAGGCCCAAAACATTTACTTTTTTGTACATCTAAAAATGCACAGGGCTCAATACAGAAGTTTCAATTCACTTACCACAGTTTCTGCCAGAGGGTAAAACGGGTATATGGCACCATATCCAAAATTTATTGCAATTTGTTTTTTAAAGTTAACATTTTAACAAAAGTAATTACTCTTTATTATTATTATATTAACCCTAAACGTAACCCATTTTTAATATCTTTTTTTTTTCTTCTATGATTTGGAAAGACTATAATTTGAAAGAAAACTTGTTTTATACTCTCACCCTGTTGAGTCGTTGTCTCTGTTAAGTCGTGCCATTTGGGATTTCCCCCTTTTTAAAGTATTACGCCACCTACTGTTTGTTTACGCTCCAAGTCTCAGTCAGATGTGTAGACAGTCAAGTAGCAAAGACATTTTAAGTATATCCAATTCTTTGTTAAATATAAAGTATATCCAATTCTTTGTTACATTTTATCTTAAAAATTAGTTTTTCTACACATGAACCAAAATAGGTAAAAAACATGACTCGTATGCCAATTAAAACATTTGTAGACTTTGTAGTTTTCTTAATTTATGGCAATCATGCCCAAAATATACATCAAAGTGTCGTCTACATGTGGATGTTTATTTTTACGTACTAGATAGTGGCGTCGGTGAAAATGTGAGGTCACACATCAATAATTTTTCTATGCAAGCAAATAAGGGCACTAAATTTGAAAATGTAAACTAGAATGTAGATTAATACAGTTTTACATTAAAAATATGGCTATTACTACAATATGTATAGTGAGTATTATATTTAAGTAAATATTTAAAAAATATTTAGATTAAAAAATACAAATAGAAATAACCAAAGCTATTTGGGGAAAAAAAGAAGGTTGTCCCACCTTATCAGCTACCCGCAAATTGCAGCTATATACATGTAGTTTGATATTATGATGTTCTGTGCTTCTATACTTGAAAATAGTAAATAACACGACTCAATAGAGTTATGTTTTTTCATTCAGTGAGCAGGTGTAGGCCGATTGTAAGCATGTGTGCAATTTTTATTGCATCAAATATATAGATTTTTCTGCATTGTTGGTTGAAGTAATAATTAAAAAGTTTCTTCAACTAATAATTAAAATAAAATTACAAAGCAGTTTTAAAATACACCAATACAATTATTAAGTACCTCGAATCAGCCCATACTCAATGTTTTTGTTCCATCAGTGGAATTGTTATCTGGTAATAGAAGTCAAATTATTGTTTATTAGTGTGACCGGCCTCGGTGGAGTTGTTGCAGGCCATCGGTCTACAGGCTGGTAGGTACTGGGTTCGGATCCCAGTCGAGGCATGGAATTTTTAATCCAGATACCAACTCCAAACCCTGAGTGAGTGCCCCGCAAGGCTCAATGGGTAGGTGTAAACCACTTGCACCGACCAGTGATCCATAACTGGTTCAACAAAGGCCATGGTTTGTGCTATCCTGCCTGTGGGAAGCGCAAATAAAAGATCCCTTGCTGCCTGTCGTAAATGAGTAGCCTATGTGGCGACAGCGGGTTTCCTCTAAAATTATCTGTGTGATCCTTAACCATATGTCTGATGCCATATAACCGTAAATAAAATGTGTTGAGTGCGTCGTTAAATAAAACGCTTCTTTCTTTTTCTTTCTGTTTAATAGTGTCTGCCATAAAACCTCTAACAAGAAACTTGACAAAAGTATATGGTCCTTATAAGTTATACATTTTAACATACCTATCTTTGCAAATTTCTGTTTATAAAAATTAAAATTATTATTTATTAAAATTTTGAATGTCAATCAACAGATTGTTGTGGATCCATGTTAATCTGATTTGTCATAACATTTAAAAGCATTTTCATAAATTATTCATATGTTCATGTTTTGTTTTGTACCATTAAACGTTTCACGCTTCAAAATATGGGTGACATATTTAACAATATTTAGCAGCAATCTACAATAATTATTTTTAAGGTCTATTTGGCAAAGTTTAGTGTCCGAAATGTAGTTTCCCAAATGCATATGCCTGAACGCAGTTCTAAAAACTGAAACACTTTCCTGTTTACTGGATGGTGTTACACTTTTTTTCGTTACCCCATTGGAATATATTTTATTTCATGTACCGTAATTGAAAAATATAGAATACTGTTTTCGTAAGTAGGCTATCGTATTTGTGTTTTTATCGTAAGCGGAACAGCTGCATCTCTACCCTCTCCCCACAAACCTCCCCCGAAAACACAATGACATGCTGAGTAATATCAACAAATATCAATTAAATATCAATTAAATACTATCATTTGTCAACTAAAATTATACCAGTCTCACCAAACATTCTATATTTCTTACTGTTTAACACATTTTAACGTCTGTTGTTATGTTTAGACCTGCATAACGTCATTTCCGTTTACGCTGAGTGGGGAACCCCGACCCTACTAATTCCTTCCCCGTGTTCAGCCACAACGAGCGACGCTAACGTTCCCGAACTATTTGACTGGTCCTCGATGTGTTCATTTGGTTTAATGTGAAACACATAAACCAGTATAGAGAACGTCTTTCTGCTCGTTCATTCTAAGTGACACAAACGCAATTATAAGAGGCCATTTATTATGAACGGGATGGGGTAGCTTAGGGTGGGGTGGGAGACGGACGATTCAATTCAATTCAGTTTATTTCTTTAAGAATTGAACGTTATATTTTTGACGTTCATGCGATGATTGAACGTTATATTTTTGATGTTCATGCGATGATAAACACCAAAACCGTTTTACACACTGAATGGCGTAGCGCGGTGCAGTGCCTGCCAGTGCAGGCGATCCCTCCTCCTCCCACCCCTCCCTTTCCTGTCTTGGACGGGGGAGCCGGTCGAGGCCAGCACTTGTGCCCAGGATAGGCGTGCAGTACAACAGCTTGCTCTGAATGTGTACGTTAAAGGCATACTGTCACAGATTTAAGGACCTTATTTCTCTAAAAATGGATAATAAATAAAACTTACAGTAATTGTTGGAAACCAAATCTAGCTATCGCATCACCTTAACTGAACCATGATGGAGTGCAATCCATTTCATCTCCTCTCAGCAATGTTAGGTTTTGAATTATGGACCATTGCCACAATTAAATTATTTCTACAAAATGTCGTTAATAAATGGAGTATGGTGGTTACGAAGATGGTTGAATAAAGTACACTTAGGGACAAATCAAATTATATTTGTTCAGGTAATACTTTGTTAGACCATTAAATAGGTCAGTGATCTGTGACAATATGCCTTTAAACGATTTGGTCTTGGTCTTAGTGGTTACGTTAAACATTTTGGTCCTGGTCTTGGTGGTCAGGTCTTCCACTGGGAACACCGGCCTCGGTGGCGTCGTAGCAGGCCATCGGTCTACAGGCTGGTAGGTACTGGGTTCGGATCCCAGTCGAGGCATGGGATTTTTAATCCAGATACCGACTCCAAACCCTGAGTGAGTGCTCCGCAAGGCTCAATGGGTAGGTGTAAACCACTTGCACCGACCAGTGATCCATAACTGGTTCAACAAAGGCCATGGTTTGTGCTATCCTGCCTGTGGGAAGCGCAAATAAAAGATCCCTTGCTGCCAATCGGAAGAGTAGACCATGTAGTGGCGACAGCGGGTTTCCTCTCAAAATCTGCGTGGTCCTTAACCATATGTCTGACGCCATATAACCGTAAATAAAATGTGTTGAGTGCGTCGTTAAATAAAACACTTCTTTCTTTTTTTTCTTTCCACTGGGAACAGATAATTAGGTAATAGGCTATATGTCGGGTAATTGTTGGATAGGTGTTAAGTTTATTGAGGTTGGGGGTGGTTATTTCTTAGCATAGGATTTGTGTATTGTAGTACTTATTTGACATTGAACACCACTGTGGAATTTAAGTTTAGTGAATATTAATATCTCAGTTGTTTGTGTTTTTATTTCTGTGGCTATATATTATGATTTAGTGTAATTACGGCAACCTGGAGTAAAAATACGAATCTGCGTGGCTGAACAGCCCTGAGGGAGCCTCTATCACCTGTCCACATTCAATTGTTTAAAGTTGATGGGGGGAATTGACGCTCGTTCTCGGTCGTTCCGTCCTCGTTGATGTTATTGTAGGTCTTGGACGGTTACAGATACAGCTTAACCTGACGCGTGCGGGCTTCATTTTCGTTCTCACGTTGCCGGGAGCCTTGCACCCCCCCCCCCCCCAGGAAATTGCCTTTTTTGTCTACCTGGAGAACAGCTATCTATATATTGCTTCAGTCTTCACCTTGGATGTACCACGCAGCCGTGATCGTGCGAACCACTAGTTGGGACAGATTTATAAACAGAAAAAAGTCCACCCCACCCCACCCCCCAAAAAAAAGAAAAAAAGAAATAAAAAGTACATCAAAGGCCGCAGTATATACTATCCTGTCTGTGGCATGGTGCATATAAAAGATGATATCCCTTGCTACTAATGGAAAAATGACCGGCCTCGGTGGCGTCGTGGCAGGCCATCGGTCTACAGGCTGGTAGGTACTGGGTTCGGATCCCAGTCGAGGCATGGAATTTTTAATCCAGATACCGACTCCAAATCCTGAGCGAGTGCTCCGCAAGGCTCAATGGGTAGGTGTAAACCACTTGCACCGACCAGTGATCCATAACTGGTTCAACAAAGGCCATGGTTTGTGCTATCCTGCCTGTGGGAAGCGCAAATAAAAGATCCCTTGCTGCTAATCGAAAGAGTAGCCCATGTAGTGGCGACAGCGGGTTTCCTCTTAAAATATGTGTGGTCCTTAACCATGTCTGCTGCCATATAACCGTAAATAAAATGTGTTGAGTGCGTCGTTAAATAAAAAACATTTCTTTCTTTCTAATGGAAAAATGTGGCAGGTTTCCTTTCTAAGACTATATGTCAAAATTACCAAATGTTTTGACACCCAAGAACCAATGATTAATAAGACAATGTGCTCTAGTGGTGTTTGTTAAACAAAACAAACTATAACTTCAGAACACAAACTATGTTTTATAAGACCTTGTTTATTTCCAGCATAAAATGGCATGATAATTATCAACTATCATCGGATATAAAATACAACACTGATAAATAATTAGCAAGTCTAGTCACGTGTTTGTATATCTGTAATAGAACGGACACACAGATATAACTTCATGATAAATACTGTATACTCACTAGTGTGTGCATCCTCACACTTAAGTTTGTAGTCTTAATGATAAAGGATTGACCTATTCAAATTAACATTAAAAAGAAAGGGGGAAAAAAAAAGAGAGGCATTTTATCGATAAATACTTTCAACATTCTGTATGATTCAGGGCTCGGAGATATTTTTCAAAAAGTAAAAAATCAAAAACTGCTATATAGTGTTACAAATGAATCACTGCCCATTTTTACATGGAGTACAACTAATATTGTGGGTAGAATGATGAACATACACACACGTTAAAAAGGTTTCAGGCAAGCTCAGTTCGCCCAAATATATGTATCGGTTTTGCCCGAATTTGAGGATTTGCTCCAGTTCTGGGGGGAGGCAGTCGCCCCACCCTCCCACCCACCCCCCCCCCCCACCCCACCACCTGCACCTGTCTCATAGCTCATGAATTTTCATTGTCGTTAGTATTTGTTTCCAAAAATATTCTCATTCTACATCAACTATGCAGGCATAGTAAACAGGCCTAAAAATGGTAAATGGCTTAAATTGAAATGAATAGTGTTTACATGTAGTCACATCCAAATCTTAGATATTGTCATCTATATGCAGTGTGAATACGTGTGAGTAATTTTTAGTATACTTTCATCAGACTACTGTTCAAGTATGGTTGTCGTGGGACACAATGTCAAATTTCGAAAGCGAACTCTGTGCATGCAAGGTAGTGTCTTTCATAACTGCCAAAGGCATTTTCATGATACTCGCTTGAATGGTTTTTGAGTCCCGATTGAATTGTTCGTGAGCTCTGACCAAGCCATAGGTACACTGCAATCATAGATGCACTTTTAAATTTAGTTCAGAAACGATGCTTGCATCGCCATGTGTTCGAATTACGCATCACGACTCCTTAATGTATTCGACCTGTCCACAACAGTGGATACATGTAACATTGTTATCCAGAATATCACGTAATAGTTGTGTTCCTTTTTGTATTTGGCAAGCAACTGTAGACTGTATCGGTAGTCTCATCCCTGGCCGTAGGTTGTCCTGGCTGACATAGTCATGAACCCTCAACTCCTCCTCGCTGGTTCAGACGATTTTCCAACATCGATAACATTTCATCACAGAGAATAATTACTGCTACGTCAAAGTCGACTTTTAATCAGGTTCCGAAGTCGGGTTCCCATGTGCTACGGTCATGCTTACAAGACGTTTCTCTTCAGGTGCCACAAAGTGTGTCATGAATGAAAATAAAACAGAAAACAATAAATAAGTCACAAAATTGTATAATGATTTTTTTTTTTTTTACATGCAGGTTTGCAACACTTACCAGTACATGTAAAAGCTGAAATGTTAAATTACGAGCTAAAAAAAGAAAAGAAAATGGAAAGGTTCAGCATATTAATGTTGTGAGAGAAGTAAACAGAGATACATGTAGTTTAGATATATGTGTGTGTAACAAAGTGCATGCCTGATGTGTGTTCTGTTTCGAAACTATTCAAATTATAATTTAATTAACAATGGAGTGAAATTGTGCTGGAAAATATTCAAAATCTTTATAACAATACTGGGATTCATTTTGTAGTAGTGCCGATGGGCCATTTTAGATACGGTGTGATTTCAGTTTAATACAATTTTTTGGAGAACAAAGTACCGTTCTCGACTTTCTTGGTACATGTATGTGGTAACCTCCTGGTAACATGAACTACCATTCTCAACTTATTACAATACTCACTCACTCACTCTCTCACTCTCTCACTCTCTCTCACGCACACACACACTGCAATGGACCTGTAGAAATAACGTCTAAATCACACAAGTTTAAATCATTGTTTTAGTTTTAAAATTATCTGCAATAAACTGTTCCAGATGGAACAAAAAGGAAACACTTATACAAAATGGCTATAGGGAATTTCCCATAGTATGTGCTATCCTGTTGGTGCATATAAAAGATCCCCTGCTACAAATTGAAAAATGTGGCAGGTTTCCTCTCTAAGACTATATGTCAAAATTATCAAATGTATTACATCCAATAGCCGATGATTAATAAATCATTGTGCACTAGTGGTGCTGTTAAACCAAAAAATCTTAAACTTTCAGAACCATCCAATCAAAACTCTATAGATGAGAAGGTACATGTACACTTTGAAACATTTCACTATTTAAAGTGCAGTTTTCATTATTTTAAATTTAATTAAAATTTTAAACTTTAAAAATCGTTCTGTATTAGTTTGTGGACATTGTCCGAAAACATTCCCCTACTAAGTTTAAGAACGATGCAATCAAAACTCTAGGAGATACAGATGGGGAGGGATTTAGTTCAGTTGGTTGAGTGCTCACTTGAGGTGCTTGCAATGCAGGATCGAACCACCTCGGTGGATCCATTCAACTGATTAGGTTTTTTTTCTCATTCTAAACAGTGTACCACAGCTGGTCAAAGGCTGTGGTATGTGTTTTCCTGTCTGTGTGAAAGTGCATATAAAAGATCCCTTGCTGAATTAGGAAAAATATAATGGTTTTCCTCTGATGACTACATGTCAGAATTACCAAATGTTTGACATCCAATAGCTGATGATTAATTAATCAATGTGCTCTAGTGGAGTCATTAAACAAAACTAACAAACACATGTAGATTTCAAGGGAAAAGTTGATAGACAATGGACAAATTAACACAGGACAGATCGTATCGGGAACGTTCTGTTAAGATAAACATCACTGCAGAGCTACAGGTATTAAGTGTATTCAAATTAATACTTACCCAGTTTTGTTAGCCATGTTTTCTGCAAACATAAAGCAAAAACAAAATCATTTACAAATAAACTACAGAAAAAAAAGTAAAATATATCAAATTAACCAACTGTCCTAGACAGACAGCCCAGATAGCTGAGGTGTGTGTTCAGGACAGCATGCTTGAACATTAATTAGATAGCCCAGATAGCTGAGGTGTGTGATCAAGACAGCGTGCTTGAACATTAATTAGCTATAAGCACAAAATAAGTATGAACAATTAACTCATGGGTACAAAACATAAACCTGAAATGAAAATCTGGATAGGAGTAAAGATTAATATTGCTAATTAAGGATTAGGAAAGAAATACTTTCTTAACGTGCCTATACTCGCTCGATGCGCGGTCCGTGTGGGATCCATCCCCGTCGGTGGGCCCATTGGGCTATTTCTCATTCCAGCCAGTGCGCCATGACTGGTATATCAAAGGCCGTGGTATGTACTACCCTGTCTGTGGGATGGTGCATATAAAAGATCCCTTGCTGCTAACTGAAAAGAGTAGCCCATGAAGTGGCGACAGCGTGTTTCCTCTCTCAACATCTGTGTGGTCCTTAACCATGTCTGACGCCATATAACCGTAAATAAAATGTGTTGGGTGTGTCGTTAAATAAAACATTTCTACAGTTGATTGCTGCACTATTTTCTTTTCACAATGCCTATAATGATATTCTAGGATACAAAATTCTAGGATACAAAAGACTTCTCTATTTCTTTAAATGTTTATTTTTTTTTTGGTGCAGACAATTTCACTTGCAGAAATGCTTTAAAACGAAATGTTGACTGTCGCAAAAAATAACACTCTAAGAAATAAAGAAAAATTAATTCCATCCTGTAACAAAAGAGTATGGGCTTTATATACGGAAGAAAAGAAAATGATGGGCCGTTTTTAGTACGTACAGTAGATGTTGAATAGGTTTTCATTAGTATAGCATTTTTTAACATCATGTTTTGTATCATCTGTCATTTTAAATGTAAGATATACATGTATATCAAAATGAAAATTGTACCATCAACCTAAATAAGGATTGTCTCTCATTTCTTTTACCTTCATTGGGGAATATTAAAAAACCCAAATTCATCTGAAAACTGTGAATCGGCAAAACCATTCACGCACAAGTGTGTGGATTGTTTGAGCTCATACCCTGATGAATGTGAAAGAAATAGACAATCCCTTTAATTAAATTTAAAACATTCTTGCTAATAATAACACTAAAAGTTCATATTTTATTTTGAATTATTGTTTTGCTTCATAAACAATGAAGCTCAATAAGACAAAGTACAAATATACTGTCAGTGTTCGAGATTAAAATTTTTGGCCAGTTTCCCAGTTGGATACTAACATTTCAAAATCTGGTATCCCACCTGAGAGTTTAGTATTATATGGCATCCTGGTGGGATACCGGGTTCTTGAAGTCTGGTATCCAAAATTAAATTCTGGTATCCCCGGGATATCGGGATACCGTTAATCTTGAACACTGATTGTGATGTCATCAGGTATGACGTTCCCTGACGTTATTTTTACGTTCATTGAGAAATGAACAAACTCACATTGCTACAGCTGGATCAATGTGATAAAATTGTAATGAAGATAACAGAAATTTAATTACAATCTTAACACAAGGTAACTTGGTTTTGTACAAAATGCCATCGATCTGCATTGCTTGCATATCCTAACTGCTATTCAACTTTAAAAAGTGTGATACTGTTTATTTAAAAATCGCCCAATATAAATATTCTTCGATATTTTTTTAATATACTTTCTCTCAGTCATCTAAAAATTGGGGGGGGGGGGGGGGAGATGTGGCCCAGTGGTAAAGTGCTCGCTTGATGCACGATCGGTTTGGGATTGATCCCCGTCAATGGGCCCATTGGGCTATTTCTCATTCCAGCCAGTGCACCACGACTGGTACATCAAAGGCTGTGGTATATGCTATCCTGTCTATGGGATGGTGCATATAAAAGATCCCTTGCTGCTAATGAAAAAGAGTAGCCCATGAAGTAGCGACAGTGGGTTTTCTCCCTCAATATCTGTGTGGTCCTTAACCATATGTCAGACGCCATGTAACCATAAATACAATGTGCTGAGTGCGTCGTTAAATAAACCATTTCCTTCCTTCCTTCCTAAAAATTGGATAATTGTCTGGACGATACCTGTTTTTAAAGCGGCAGCTGCTCTGAGTCGTTCTCTTTCTGCACGTTCCAAATGGGAATAACGAGTCCTACGGAAGAAAATAAAAATAACACTGGAAAAGCAATTTGTAAGTGGAAATGCAGGCATATTAATTAATGTACTGGTGTTATCAAAGAGACTGCTATTTCTTAACAATAAAGCCTTTTTAGGTAGTACTAAACCAAATAACTTCTAGCTGGGTCAAAGTTCGATGTGCTCTCTCTCTCTCTCTCTCTCTCTCTCTCTCCATGTGTGTGTGTGCTCGTACATTCCCCCCCACCTTGCCACCTTCATACGCCACTGGTATATGTACAGAGATAAAACTCTTTTTTTTCAAATGTGCGTGTTAGTCTAGGTTTTTTTTTTGGTTGTGCATGTGTACTGGTGTGTGTGCTTGTTTTGTAGGCTATTGTTTGTTTGGGGGAAGATTTGTTGTTGTTACTGGGGTTTTCTTCTTTTTGGGGGGGGGGGGGGGGGGTAAAATTGTTAGCAGGGGGTATTATTATAATATGAGGATTTTTGTTTTGCTTGCCACTTACGCTTACAATCATAAAGACAGTCTTCATTTTAACATTTAACCTTAAATAATCGGCATGCAGGACTAACATAAATATGTTTACACAGATATTTTGATAGGTAGATCTTTTTAGGTTAAACTATATATTTAGCTGTTATTACAGCAAAATTTACACTTTATAATGCAATGTATATAGGCCTAATCAATTTACAGCAAACGAAATATTTAGTCAAACAGGCGCATATGTGCAGGAAATTGTGTAACTGGCTATAGTGGTGTTTTTAGGGGAGGGGTCGGATCATACGTCCCCAGAAATACACTGAAAACCCCCAAAACAAACATTGGGAAGGGAACTGTTCTGATCGGAATATTACATATAGTCTGTCCCATCCTACAAAAATGTTGTTTTTGTTGTTTTTGTAAATAATTTAAGATTGGTTTGACGTAAAAAAAAAAAAAAAAAAGTTATTTGGAAATAACAAAACTATACTATTTTTGTGTGTAATTTAGAAAACAAGCGGCTCAGAAATAAATAACTTTTAAATTCCATAGTATGAAAAAAATGTGTTTCCTGTGGAACGCACTATAAACATAATGTTTCTATTATCTATTAAAACGGTGTTACTGTTACACACAATTCATTAAAATTGCAGGTGTGTTTGTATGTTTAAATGAAATTATGATAATTAATGTGAGGCGAGATTGCAGCTTTGAAACAACAACAGCAAAATTCCATGCAAGAAAACCACAACAATTGGGGGGGGGGGGGGTGGGGGGGTGGGGGGTGACAGCTCGCTAGATTCATCTCCTATATTTAACATATGGTCAGTTATAGCAATTTCATCAACATAATTTTTACCTGTATCATTCTTTATTTTTAAAGCATAGGTGGGGACATTTATGATGTATAAATCTCAGCTGAAGATTCACAAACAACTGTGGCCATCGGCTATTCTCGAAGTAACCGAAACGCGCTGGAAGTGGTTAATGGTTAGGGGATGTAACTCTGCCTATTTTTTCTCGTAAATTTCTAATAGAGGCTATAGTATATTTTAAAACCTTTTTTCTGGAAACGTGGGTTGTTTGGAACAGGGTTTTCTGGAACAGGGTTTTTTCAAGTGCTTTCCTTTTGAATGCTGTCTGAAAAAGAAACAGAAAATGTCTATGTATATGAGTGTCTGTGCAGCAGAATGTCAAATCTGCATAAAACATTGCAACATTGTGTTCTCTGCATGTGGACAACCGTACATTTACACATCTGACATACATGTACATCTATATCCACGCAGTTAACTCGTACATAATTACAGAATATGGGTCACAATTTAATAAAGACAAAAGAACTTGTTGAAATTATTTAAGAACTGTTTTAGTTGTGGGTTTATAGTACACTACAGGGATGTGAGAGCAGCTGGAATAAAAAAGCTTACTGCGCCCGGGATCCTGGGCCCATATTTTCGAAGCTATCTTAGCCTACGAAATAGTGAAATCATCGTAAGCTATGACGTCACTATGGCGTGCGCTGTACTGACGTCACAACCTACGACGGTTTTACGATTTCGTAGCGCTAAGATGGCTTCGAAAATAGGGCCCCAGGGCCCCTGAAGAAATATTCTTGTTTGCAATTCTAACACACCGGCCTCGGTGGCGTCGTGGTTAGGCCATCGGTCTACAGGCTGGTAGGTACTGGGTTCGGATCTCAGTCGAGGCATGGGATTTTTAATCCAGATACCGACTCCAAACCCTGAGTGAGTGCTCCGCAAGGCTCAATGGGTAGGTGTAAACGACTTGCATCGACCAGTGATCCATAACTGGTTCAACAAAGGCCATGGTTTGTGCTATCCTGCCTGTGGGAAGCGCAAATAAAAGATCCCTTGCTGCTAATCAGAAAGAGTAGCCCATGAAGTGGTGATAGCGGGTTTCCACTCAAAATCTGTGTGGTCCTTAACCATATGTCTGACGCCACATAACCGTAAAATAAAATGTGTTGAGTGTCTTGTTAAATAAAACATTTCTTTCTTTCTTTTTTTTCAATGGTAACAAATCTAAACTGGTTATAACTTATAATATAAGGTACATCATAAACTTGAAACCGTGAAAACATGCAAATAAACCTTGTGTCAATAAACAGTATTGAGCATAAATCATGTTTTTGTTTTTTTAGTCAAAATGGAAAAAGCACATTTACGCTTTTCCGTGTAACTCTCACATCCCTGATACAGTAGCCTACTTTTACACATAAATGGTCTATTTATGACTGAATAATTATTATTACAATTACAAAGAGTACAAATAATACGGTTTGAAATAAAAACAAATCTCTTTCATTCAAACTTATCTAAACCCAACTTCCGTACTGACGTAAGTTTTTGCCTGAATTTGTTACCAAGTACGTGTACTTTATTACACACCTATTCAATCTTACTATAGTGATAAAGACATTTTGAAACTGTGTGATACATTTATTTTGTATCGCACACAGGTGCGATCTGAACCGGAACTTTTAAATGGGGAATTCCCTTTTTATTTTTATTGCAGTTAGCACCTTTTATTTACTCGTATATGATTTACAAATTACGTCACATCAAATTTGAAACATTACACAAGGCTGCCGCAGAGTATGATTCTTAATGTTAAGTTAATCCACGAAAGGAGTTTTGATTATAGATTTAACAAAGTGTTGTTATGACGTTAAATTAAAAAAAGTTTTTGTAATACATAACAGAAGGTATATGTAATAAATACAGAACTTCACATACATTGTTTTTGCTTCCTATTTATTGCACTCATTTATTTTGCGAAAGAACATACCACTCGACTGCTACACGGTCTCGTGGTATATATTCTTGCGCAAAATAAACTTGTGCAATAGATAGGAAGCGAAAACAATGTATGTGAAGTTCCGTATATTTATAACGTAAGATTACTAACGATAAGACTTAAATTAAAAAAAAATTGGCTCCAAGTTATGTTTAAGTCAATGAACTCTGTGTTCTAGACTAACTAGCAAGAGGGAGTATACAGTTGTACCTCGAGAAAAAGAAAAGAAAAGTGTTCTTTTTAGTTAAAAAAATTAAGTGCCTGTTTTAATGCCTGGAGAAAATCATCTATCTTAGTGTGCTCTGCATGGTCCTATTTGTACTTCCACCCCCATCCCCCATACCGTACCCACTTATTTTAATCTACATGTAGGTACAACTCGGGTATAATTACCTAAAGATTTCAAAATGTTTTTTTCATTTTATTATTATTCTTGTTCAAAAAGTACACATGTAAAAGTGGCAAGTCATTATAATTTGTTCTATTAAAGGAACATTGCAGAGTTTGCTGCATTGTAAGATGTTTCCGACTAATATAATATTTCTACGATTAAACTTACATATTAAATATATTTTCTTGTTTAGAATATCAGTGTTTGTATATTTAATGTCTTTCTGGTCATCTTAATATTTGTCTTCAAATCATTTCGTATGTACACATTTTTTTTTTAAATTGAGGAAATAAAATGAAATTTAACCTAGTACAAATATTAAAACGATAAGAAAAACATTTAATATATAACAATTGTTAAAATTTAAGTAGCAAACTCAGGAATGTCCCTTTAATGATGATTTTATTAAAATTATTATTATTAGTTTTATAATATAGTTTTTATTATCACAGAAATGAAACCCCCCCCCCCCCCCAAACCCAAACAGCTAGAAAACACCACAATGGCCAAATTCCATGACAGTGATTTTGCATTATGCAATTGCTAAATATTTCCTTTAAGCAGACTTTGAAATAAGGTGCTCTTTCTGAACTGCAAGTTATTAACCATCCAATTTCTCCAATGGGATATCATGTACCATCATTTTGGATTTGTAAAAACATAATTATAATACTTATCTTACGGACCCGATGTGAAAATAATTGTGGGGAGGTATTAATTGGTTCCCTAAGATGGATTATGAGGCACCATACACATGTCTATTATTCATATGGTTCAACATAACCGAGTTAATAATCATACGAAGCACCCCGTGTAATAACAAGATTTATTACTCCAGCAGGCGCTCATAATGGGGAAAATAAAAATCATTCACGCCAACAAACCAATTACCTTGTCGGTACTAAATATGACATCATCACGATTTGGCAAAGCACACACAATGACGTCACCTAGTTTACAGTTTGGGTTTACATCTTTCTGGTTTCAGTGTTAAACTTGTAATAAAATGGTAGTTTAATGCAGTTCATTAAAGATTTGGTTTTTACAGAATATATAGAACTTTGGGTTTTGAAAATTATCTGTGAACCGTGAATAAAATACAAAGTTAAAGCAATACCCAGCATAGTAAAGTAATTTACGTTTCTATATAAACGTGGACGTGTAGCCAATTGATGTAGACTATATCGAAAATAAAGGCTTTAAAAAAAAAAAACGCAAATAGTGACAAGTGAAAATTATTTCACTCAGGACATAAATTTGATAATAACTGGAAACTCGTTTATTATCCTCTATTAGTGTAATGACATAATTTTGGGAAGCAATGTCATAACATGACGTTGCTTCTCCAGTCGTAGCTCAGACTATGCAATTGAAATATGACGTCATTTTGTTGTCTCCTTCATGAAACATTTTGAGTTGGGTCTTGTTATTCATGAAGAAAACAACACCAATAATATAGATAATAAAGAAATTATTACACTCGCGTGTGAGTCGTACTGATTTTACGAAACTCGTGTCAGGATTCATGTATTACCCTTGCTCTCGCTCGGGCAGTACAAAAATCCTGACACTCGTTTCGTAAAATCAGTACGACACACAAGCTCATGTAATAATCTCTCTCTCTATATTATATAAGAGCTAAAATTTACTCTCTTTGATCTAGTCTCAGTGGATTGATTGGAAATCAGAATCATATGGCTCCACTTGAATATATTAATGATAAAAAAGAAATGTGTTGATTTGATGATTAAATTATTCTGCATCGAATTGGTAACTTATTTATTTATCCTCAATTTGAACAAAAAAAGAAATAAAATGTATAAATTGAACTTTTTAAATTATTGTCTTAAAAAACCCCAAAATCTGTCCTACATACACATGTATAGCCTTAAGTAAAGACGGCAAGAATTCTTAATGAATGGTACTTACCGACACTTTCGAGTTTCTGAAATATTTAAATTAGAAATGCTTAATGTACGTGTAGAGACATAAAACATAATTTACTAATACCAGTATTTTAAATTATAATGAAATGTGTTACATTAGGGTAAGAAAAAAATAACAACAGCAAAAAAACAAAAAAAAACCCCACCCGAAACTCAAAACAAAAGTCCACAAGAAGAAAACAAAAAATACCCACATAAATTCTAAAAAACCCAAAATATAATAAAAATAAAATTGAAACAATAACAAAACATAAATAAAAACAAAAAACAAACAGAATATTCTAGAAATTCTCTAGAAATGGAACTGCTGAGATACTACAGAGGTATTCAGACTTTTAAAAAAGCAGGATTTAAGTGTTTTTAGATTCAATGAATTTACTGCAAGCTACATACATGTACACGTTCATAGCTACATTGATCAATCTTACTTGTTGCCTATCCCATCCACACGACTGGTACATGTATATTAAAGGCTGTGGTATGTACTGCCCTGTCTGTGGGACGGTGCATATAAAAGATCCCTTGCTGCTAATCGAAAAGAGTAGCCCAGGAAATTTCCAAGATTTCCAGGACACGTTAGAACCCTGCTTAAGTGCATGAGGTAGTTATGGACTTAAGATGGTCTTAGTGCTAAGATTACTTCATGGAATAAGCCCCATGTGTTATGTCGACTCATTTATATTTCCATTATTATTACTCAGGGGTGGGAATTGGTGAACTGTAAAAAAGAGGAAATCTAGAGGGGTCCTGGAAATTCTTGAAATCCTAGGTTAAAATCTGTGCCATCTGACACATTTCTGGAGGAAAGGACGATTAAAATGCGAGGAAACGCAATGTTCCATGAGAGGAAAACAGCTGATCCAAGGAGAATTCCCACTCCTGATTACTACAAAATTCCTTCATATACACACACTGATACTTCATAATTCATTCATGTTACTAGTCACAACGTACTGCATAATATTGTATGTGTACATGTATCGAAATAAAACTCGATCAAAATTTAGGCGACATGTAGTTTAATAATATTTTGCAAAGAACAAATTACTGTCCTCAAAATTTAGGTGTTGTATATTCTCAAACAAAAATGCATGCCTGCGGCTAGGTTGTCACAAGGTAGTTGCAACCTTGTTACAAGGTAGTACAAGCAATGTAAGCTATTTGCAAGCTAACATTTAACTTGCGTAAGCTAGTCAGTAATTCTCCAAGCTTGCGGCATGCATGTTTTCATTTGTGCAAGCATATAGTTTTAGTTGTGGACAACGAATGACTGTTCTGAACTTTTCTGACATGTGGCAGAAAGAATTACTGTTCTGGGCCCCGTTGCACGAAGCGATCTTAGCCATAAGATTACCTTAGGTGCATAGCTACCCTATGCACTTAAGCTGATCTTAGCTAGGGCTAAGCTCGTTTCATGGAACGGGCCCTGGACTTTCCTGACATGTGGTTACCTCCTGTTTGGACTCCTGTGAATATAACTAAGACTGTGTAAGATGGTCACTTCTCACAGTGTTGTAGTAGTGTTAGTATAAACTGCTCCTACTAACAGCAGCTAGTGGGAATTTCCCTATTAGCTCAGTTGGTAGAGTACTGGATTCTGGTACTGAGAGTCTGTGGTTCAAACCTCCTAAGTGGAGGTTGATTTTTCTGTTACATATGGAGCCGACGTAGGGACTGGGTGTGTTCTTAACACAAGAATACAATTATAACCCAGTCAGGACCCGTAACAGTTCAACTGCCCATGGCCCCCAGCTCTGGGACGTAGCTTCACCTGATGGGGGAGTATATGTAGTAGTGTTGGTATAAAGTGCTCCTACTGGCAGTAGGTAATGGGAATTTCCCTATTAGCTCAGTTGGTAGAGTTCTGGACTCTCATACTGAGAGTCCGTGGTTCGAATCCCCTTTGTTGAGATTGATTTTTTCTGTTACAGTGTGTACTAGGTTATTTGGCAAATACTCTACTTACAGGTACTTACTTGGAGACATAGGTGCTGTTGATGTTGTAGGTTTGGTGGCTGAAGAGAACAAGACCCACATTATTGCAACAAAAAAAATATACATACAGACTGTTTAATTCAACACACACACACACCGACACGCACACACACACACACACACACACACACACACACAACACATGCAACACACACGCACACACACACTCACTCAAAAGGGCTCGAGCACCCTGTCCATGCATTGCTAAATTAGCCAATTTCTAATTTCTATACAAAGTGGCTAAAGCTTGTAAGAAGTGAACATGATTTCACTTAGGACATAAACTTAGTAATAACAGCCAGATAACTTATTTATTACCTTCTATAGACTATTCAATTTACCCCAAAACACCATTTCAGTAAGTAATATCATTGTTGTTCTTTTCATAACTACTACATTGTATTTCTTTATGTTTTTAGTTTTGTTTGCTATATCGTAATTATGTTCACTCAAATTCTGGAACTGTTAAGTTGTGATTGTCTTTTATAATCATTTATCAATTATTCTATAAAAATCAGAAGTGTACCGCGGATTGGGCCCCTGGCCTCCCAGAGATCGAACCCTGGGGGCGGACATGCTCCAAACCTTCGTGGTATATGAGCATGCTAAAGTATAACGCACACAGTGTACATTTTCAAACAATGGGAGCAGTATTTCATGTATGTTAGGGTGCATGAGGTCAAAAATAAAAGTTGGACTTAAAATAGCGGCCTATGGAAAGTAAAAAACAGTCCAATGTTAAAGGGACGGACCCTAGTTTTTAAACACTGAGGCATATTTTGGACTATTAGAGCCGTTTTTTGATAACAGAAATCATACTTTACTTACATTTTATTGTTTAGATTATCCATTTCCGTACTTTCAAAGTGTTTTTGGTCATCTTGGTGTTTTTAATATCACAAAATGCATTTCTCATATTTTTAAAAATGCACGTGCACCTGACAAGTAACATCTATGGAGTTGAGTTTTAGTCTATTTTTAGAGGGTATTTCACCATGTCAAAGTCACAGACTAATGTTTTACTCTATTGTAACTTTATCCGAATGTTTTACAGGTTTGTAGACTAACTAAACTTAGTGTTAATTTACTAAGATCTGTCCCTTTAAGACCTAGCTAGACACTGAAATGGAAATTTTCCTGCTAAAAACAACAAGAAATCAGAGTTAATTTTTCGAATCAAAACACAGATATATATTATCTCATCTGCTATTTATCTTGTGATTCTGTTAAATATTTCAATTCGGTAACATTTCAAAACACATCTCTGAGATCCACATTTTCCCCACATACACTATCCCAAAACCTCCTCTCATCATTCGATATCTTAATTACATGTACATGTGTACTTCCAGCAGGACATATACAGTGGACTCTGTCTAAACCGGATTCTGTGTGTAATCTGGATCTCTGTGTAAACCGGTCCATTTCTAAAGCCCCATCCAGCTACCATTTATCTCTTAGGTATATATCTCTGCCTAATCCGTACTCTGTCTACTCCGGACTCAGGATCAAAAATCAAGAACGAAAGAACCGTTCATGCATTAATTACCTCTGTCTACACCGGATTGGGATTTGACTGAACGACGGGCTGCTTAATTAGTTGAACAATGATCGTCACTTGCCGAGTAATCAGGATGCCATCGCAAGATCAAATACAAAATGTAATCACACTCGTGTGAACTTTACTCTTATTGTGGTAGGCTGTTAGATCTGGATTTTGTATTCAAATAATTTCGTACATACGAATAAATAATGTTTTAGGAAATAAAACGAAATTTAACCTAGTGCAAATATTAGAACTACCAGAAACACGTTTAATATGCAGCCACTAATATTTTATGCAGAAAAATATATTTGATATGTAATTACAATTGTTAAAAAGTCTTTTTTAGTGGATAACATCTTAAAAATTGCAGCAAACTCAGGAATGTCCCTTTAGGTATATTTTTTATGTTTGTGAAATAATCGATTGCAAGTCTGGCTTGTATGACTGTATTTCCTAACCATCCATTGGGTTCAAACGTCATTGTTGATCGCGAGTTGTCGATCATTCAAGAACCATAACTCTGGATGAACTCTGTCTAAACCGGTCTTCTATGTAAACCAGACTATTCCAACGGTACGAAGTGAGTCTGGTTTAGACAGAGTCCACTGTATATATTTTTAGGACATATTTCTCTCTCTCTCTCTCTCTCTGCCTGATGCAGTTAGTCTAGGATCCATCCCATTGGGCTATGTAATTCTCTCTCTGTCTCTGTCTGTGTCTCTCTGTCTGTCCGTCTGTCTCTCTGTCTGTCTCTCTCTCTCTATTCACATCTTAATTACATGTACTTCCAGCAGGACATCTATATGTTTTTTAGCAGGACGTATTTCTGTCGTGACATCTTTCTTTTGGCCTAGTTGCTATTTAAAAAATATAAACAACAGCAGACCATATTTTACTTCAGGAACAATATTTCAAGCCCTGAAAGTTTAGTTATTCTATTTATACTTACATGGCGATGTCGGAAGTTTCAGTAAATAAATAGGAGAAGGAGACAACATATCTAAAAAGAACATGAATGAATTAATGAATGAATGAATAAATAAATGAATAAATGAGCGAATGAATGAATGAATGAATGAATGTTTAACGACACCCCAGCACGAAAAATACATTGGCTATTGGGTGTCAAACTATGGTAAATGCAAAACTAAAGTGAGTGAGTGAGTGAGTGAGTGAGTGAGTGAATGAATGAATGAATGAATGAATGAATGAATGAATGAATAAATGTTTAACGACACCCTAGCATGAAAAATACATCGGCTATTGGGTGTCAAACTATGGTAAGTGCAAAAGTGATGATCAACATCAATATAGAAATTCAAGAGTTGAATAAAAACAGTGTAAAGAATTCTGCAAAAAATACAAATATCACAGATATAGATAAAATTAAATTTTACAATAAAAGTCAGTATCACGTAAAAATTGTAATATAATTTCTGGATGGAATCGAAATGATTCCATCACATTTCGTTGTCCAAAAATATATTTTCTAGTTTCTCTCATATGCTTACACTCCACCAAAATGTGGCGCACCGTCAGAGTACACTGACAGTGCTCACACTGAGGTGGAGGATCTTTCTTCAAGATAAATGAATGTGTCAAATAAGCATGACCAATGAGAGCACGACACAAGACTATTTCTACTTTCCTGCACTGCCTATAGGAGGACTGCCACTCTCCCAACACTGGCTTGATAGCATGAAACTTATTAGCAACCGCACTGTCCCCAATCATGTTTCCAAAGAGAACAAAACAAACATAAAAGAGTTGCCAAAGTTTTGGTTTTTGAGCATGTACATGTAATTCACTTGGAACAGAAATTCCGTAGATCCTGAAATTAATGCAATCATAATATTAATGAAAAAAATGCGAGTTCGTGTTATTCGCATTAATAATATGACACATTTATTTTTATGTTTTGTATATGTGTCCCACATTATTAAAACATAACCCCTCCTAAAAAATAACATTCTAATATATTTATAAAACAAAACTGGAAAACAATTCATTGTAGACGAGAAAGACTAATTGTCGAATAGTCCAGCAAGTTATGTGTCACACGCTATTAAAACAAACAAATTAAGATAAAATGCATATATAATACATTGATAAAGCAACATACAGGAGACAAGACTAATTGTCGAATAGTCCAGCAAGCTGCCATCCACGAGTGACGATTGCAGGGTCTTTAATTGGCCAGCCTGTCAAAGCAGACATGATCCATCGCGAGTGAATGGGTTTTAGCATGCTACAATTGCAGTCAATCTTTTCTTTGTCTTTACAGATCACGTTCCCTACAACTGTGTTGGCATACAGTTGTAATACTACATGTATCCTAATGTTTCGTCAGATTTAGGTAACTATACACGTTACACAAAATGATTGCCACAAAAAATATGCTACGAGTTGATATCACTAAAAACACTAGGGACTAAACAGGTTAACTGATGTGTACGCTGACATGTTAGTGAGTTGATCTCATTGAAGATACCCGCAACTTGGATTAAACCAAAAAGTACACAGACATGTTAGTGAGCTGATCTTATTGAAGACACCCGTAACTTGGATTAAACCAAAAAGTACACAGACATGTGGTGTTAGAAAAGTTAATATTTCAAAGGGAGGCCATTCGCATTAATTTCATGTCGCATTTTAGTCTGCCCACCGTCAGTCGCATTAATTTAGGGATGTGTTAATTTCAGAATCTACAGTATGTAAGCACCAATAAATCCTTACATTTTAAAGTTATTTTGTAGATACCCCGATCCAGCTGTAAAAATATTGGTCAACATAAACAAGCATTCTACGAGTATGGCATGAGCACTATTATAAAGAAATACTGCCACTACTTCATGGGCTACTCTTTCTAATTAACAGCAAGGGATTTTTTGTACGCACCATCCCAGACAGGGTAGTACATACCACGGCCTTTGATATGCCAGTCGTGGTCCACGGCAAAAAACACCTTAATAGTCCAAGGCAAAAGAGTGCTGTGAGGAATTAAAACCTCCAAGGCAATCTCCACGGTTTTGCTGGTTGCCATGGGCAATTGCAGGGGTTGCGATTTGGCGAACACACAAAATGATGTCATGTACATGTAGTTTAAAGAGTTCACGTTTACGGCTTTCATTGTTTTCATTGTTAAATTTGTAATAAAATGTAATTTTAATGCAATTCATTGAAGGTTTTTTTTAACAGAATAAACAGAAGTTTGGTTTTTGAAAGTTATCTGTGAACGTGACTAAAATACAGTTATAGCAATATTCACAACAGTGTTCAAAGTGGTTTACATTGTTAGCCTATATATACATGTACATTTAAATAAAATACTTTTTGAAAAACAAAAGTAGCTGAGGTAATAAATAGAATAACAAACTTGCTACTAGTAATTAATTATCAAATTTATGTCCCTCATGAAATAATTTTCAACTGTCACTCACAAAAACTGATGTCAATTGAACTTTTTTTCACTTGGAACATACATTTTATAATAACTGGCAACTTGTTTATTATCCTCTATATATTCTATTTACTTACATGAAGATGACGGCAATTGACTTATAACAGGGGGAGGAGGATCTTTAGGCAAAACATCTAAAGAGAACAAGACAAATTAACATTAAGGAATTGTCAAAGTTTTGGTTTTTCAGCCTTTAATTAATTAAGCCACTTGGATTAACAGATACATATGCTGGGATCAGTAAATCCTTTCATTTTAAAGGCATACTGTCAAGGATTTAAGGACCTTATTTCTCTAAAAATGGATAATAAATAAAAAATTACATTAATTGTTGGAAACCAAATCTAGCTATTGCATCACCTTAACTGAACCATGATGCAGAAAAATCCATGTCAACCCTCTCAGCAATTTTATTTTTTGAATTATGGACCATTGCCATAATTCAATTATTTTTACAAAATATCATTAATAAATGGAGTATGGTGGTTATGAAGATGGTTGAATAACGTACTTTTAGGGACAAATCAAATTATTTTTGTTCAGGTAATACTTTGTTAGACCATTAAATAGGTCAGTGGTCTGTGACAATATGCCTTTAAAGTTATTTTGTAAATACCCCAATCCAGCCATAAAAATAACATAATATGGTGAAGATAAATAATGTTGTCTAATCCATGGAATTAGGAAGGAAAAATGTTTTATTTAACGACGCACTCAACACATTTTATTTACAGTTATATGGCGTCAGACATATGGTTAAGGACCACACAGATATTGAGAGAGGAAACCCGCTGTCGCCACTCCATGGGCTACTCTTTTCGATTAGCAGCAAGGGATCTTTTATATGCACTGGTTGGAATGAGAAAAGATCCCCATCAGATGAATGGATTGACAGAGGTGGTTTGATCCTGCATGTGACACAAGCACCTCAAGCGAGCACTCAACCGACCGAGTTAAATCCTGCCCGTTCCTCACTAAGGATAAGTTTTTCTGTTTTATTTAATCTTCACATTTTAATTTTTGTTTACAAATTACACTAAAAAAACAGAACAGTTTTGTTATCTGCAAAACACTTTCCCTTTTCTTTCTAGATCAAATCAAATTAAAAATACTGATTACCGCCCCTTTAAAATTAAAAAAAAAAAAAAATTAATAGAGGCTAGCTAATACGGGTGTAGATCTGTGTTAATTGCAACCAATTTACACAGATCACATAATAATTTAATGTGTTTCATATCTGCAGCAAAATAGTATTTTGAAGAAAAAAAAAACCCAAATAAAATCCTGTCTGTGGGCTGGTGTATATAAAAGATTCCTTGCTGCTAATCGAAAAGAGTGGCCCATGAAGTGGCGACAGCAGGTTTCCTCTCTCAATTTGTGTGGTCCTTAACCATATGTCTGACGCCATATAACCGTAAATAAAATGTGTTGAGTGTGTTGTTAAATAAACACATTTCCTTCTTTTTTCCCTAATAAAATACAAATTTCCTTCCATCTGAAAACAAGAAGTGAAACAAAACAAAACATACACAGAAAACAGAGTTTGAAATGAATATATGATAAGTAAAACCAAACTGGACAAACCAGTTTCCCTTTTGTTATGTAAAGTAAACTGAAATTATTTACATGGAAAACTTTTAGTGCCGGTTGGAATAAGTTAAACAAGTTTGTGTGACTGCAAAGTTCTTGACCTGACTAGGAAGGAAATACATTTGTAAGTTAAGTATGCGCTGAGTCAACGTTTTTAAAACCACAACATCGGGGAACACAGCGATAGGGATGCATGCCCTAATATGGTAGACATGTCAACCAATCAGGTGGCAGTGTCACTGTGCTCTTGCTCAGTTCAAACTAGCTTCCGGCTACAGGTCCAGGCGGACACACTTAATCAGAAAGAAAGAAAGAAATGTTTTATTTAACGACGCACTCAACACATTTTATTTACGGTTATATGGCGTCAGGCATATGGTTAAGGACCACACAGATTTTGAGAGGAAACCCGCTGTCGCCACTACATGGGCTACTCTTCTGATTAGCAGCAAGGGATCTTTTATTTGCGCTTCCCACAGGCAGGATAGCACAAACCATGGCCTTTGTTGAACCAGTTATGGATCATTGGTTGGTGCAAGTGGTTTACACCTACCCATTGAGCCTTGCAGCAAACAAAAATGCATGCTTGCGGCTAGGTTGTTGCAAGGTAGTTACAAGGTTGTTACAAGGTAGTACAAGCAATGCAAGCTATTTGCAAGCTAACATTTAGCTCGCGTAAGGTAGTCAGTATTTCTGCAAGCTTGCCGCATGCATTTTTTCATTTGTGAAAGCATGTGCAAGCTTGCTGCATGCATATCTTCAACTGTGCAAGCTTCCCGCAAGCATGTTTTCATTTTTGCTAGCTTGCTGCAAGCATATCTTCAACTGTGCAAGCTTCCCGCAAGCATGTTTTCATTTTGCAAGCTTGCTGCATGCATATCTTCAACTGTGCAAGCTTCCCGCAAGCATGTTTTCATTTTTGTAAGCTTGCTGCATGTATATCTTCAACTGTGAAAGCATGTCTACACTTGTGGAGAAAAAGCTAAGTCCAAATCATTTTCATGGTTATTTTTTTTTTAATTCATAACTTCTCATATGATTTATCAAATTCAGTGGGAACAGTGGCTAAACAACCAAACATACATGTTACATATTTAGATAGTATTTACAATAATAATTAAAACAAAATTAATATTAATACATACAAATGATAATACAATAAGGTTAAAACAGAATCATCTTGTAATAATTGGATTTTCAATTGGCCCCAAAAATAATAACATATGCATGGCCATGAGAGGATGACATGGGCCATGTTTGGTTGAAATTAGCCTGGTGGAATTTGAGAAGATGTTGAAAATGTCTGAGCCAATCACAGGCCAGGGTGGCCATCTTGGATTTTGAATCAGCCACAAAAATAACAACACTTAGTAAGTCATGAGAGAATCATTTGGACTAAGTTTGATTGAAACCTGCCTGGTGGACCTTGAAAAGAAGCAAAAAAATGTCTCTGTCAATCAGAGGCCAGGGCAGCGATCTTGATTTTAAATCTGCCCGAAAAAATAACAAACTTGGTCAGGGCCATGAGAGGATCATTAGGAATACATATGGTTTAAATTTGCATGGTGGAACTTGAGTAAAAGTTAAAAATGTCTCAGTTATTCAGAGACAAGGGCGGCCATCTTGGACTTTTTATTGGCCTGAAAATAACAACACTTGGTCAGGTCTATAAGAGGATCATTTGGACCAAGTTTGGTTGAATCCTGCTTGGTGGAACAGGAGAAAAAAGAAAACAAGAAGAAACAAACAAATCACTTTACACCACAGTGTGGATCTCCAGATAGTGGAGGAATATAACCTAAAACAAGAGGAAGAAGAAGAATATAGGACCAGGAGCTTTTTAGCATATTAGTTTAGTCAAGACTATCCCACATAAATGGAACATGTCTATCAGACAGGTAAACTAATTTTGTAGCCTAAGTATCTGACAACATGTAGCACCTATTTTTTTGTTTTAACTGTTCATGTTTTTCACTTTAAAACCATTGTTGTGTTTTTTTAAAGAATTATACAAGATGCAAGATGGCTGCCACTGATGCAAGCTTGTAGGTAGATCGTCGCAAGCTTGCAGGAAGCTTGTTGCAAGCTTGCGGGAAGCTCGTCGCAAGCTTGCAGCAAGGTTGTAAAAAGGTTCCAAATACTAGCTTAAACTGAATAAGCTTGCGGGAAGCTCGTCGCAAGCTTGCGGCAAGGTTGTAAAAAGGTTCCAAATACTAGCTTAAACTGAATAAGCTTGCAGGAAGCTCGTCGCAAGGTTGCAAAAAGCTCATCGCAAGCTTGCGGCAAGGTTGTAAAAAGGTTCCAAATACTAGCTCGAAACGCGGTAGTTACTACCTTGCCGCAAGGTTGTTACCAGCTATTTATTAAGCTTGCAATTTTTGTTTGGGAGAGCACTCACTCAGAGTTTGGAGTCGGTATCTGGATTAAAAATCCCATGCCTCGACTGGGATCTGAACCCAGTACCTACCAGCCTGTAGACTGATGGCCTACCACGACGCCGGTCACACTTAATCAGAAGCAAAGCGAAAGTTATGTTTAAAAAAATCTTTGCAAATACAGTGGAATCCCGTTAATCTGGACAGTATGTCTTTTCTAAAAGTGTCCGGATTAACGAGTTTCCATAGTATTGAATTTCCATAGTACTGAATCGTACCTGAAAACTTATCTCCCATGAATGGAAAACAAATACAAACAAATTAAGCAACAAATACAAATTTATATGTTTAAAAAACAAATTTGTTTTGTTCAACAACACCACTAGAGCACATTGATTTATTAATCATCGGCTATTAATTGGATGTCAAACATATGGTAATTTTGACAGTCATAGAGAGGAAACCCGCTACATTTTTTTATTAGTAGCGACAGATTTTTTTAATGCACCATCCCAGACAGGATAGCACATACCACAACCTTTGATATACTATTTGTGGTGCACTGGCTGGAACAAGAAGTAACTCAATGGATCCACCGACAGGGATCAACCCTAGACTGATCGCGCATCAGGCGTGCAACAATATTATATATATATATACTCTTCAAAAAAAGTAGGGGAACTTTAATAAGAATTTACAATTGCCAAAACTGTAAGGTACATTAGCTGTGGGGAATGGTTATATGATAATAGTGAATTATAATTGGGCAAACATTACAACCGGCAGTTCAGTATTACAGTAGGTTTTATGACCACCAAAGATCCTGAAGGACAATTGGGGTCAGAATTGAAATTTGAAAGTTGACGGTTTTTGATCAGTAAATCGCAAATTCAACAATAAAAATGACTAAAAACAAAACAATAACAACTGTATGATCAACAGAATGAAAAACATTTACAGAAATAATGTTCCACAGTGATTAATGAACCTTCCTGGAAATTGTCAAAATCGAGAATGACACCCCATGCACGTGTACGGGGCAACTGTGTGATGCACGTGCAAACTATGGAATGTGTTTCAGTGTGTTGATAAACAGACCTGAACGTTCTTTACTAGGATGTCTGTGGTCAAACGTATGTTCGATCTAATAGTCGATATTAACAGTAATATTTCAGGTTCTCCTACTTTTTCTTAAGAGTTTATATATATATATATATAATTTTATATATATAATTATATGCTTAGACTGAACACGCTTACAACAAACTTCTGCATACAACAAACTAGTTGTAAAGTCCCGTGTTTTAATGCTATATATTAGTAAATTTTAATGTATAGAATGAACTATGTATAACAAATTCTGTGATGGAAGCATGCTAAAAAAAATTACCCACTCCTCTACTGATGTTTACTGATCATGATTGAACAAACTCAGAGCAAGTTATACAATCTCTTTCTATATATTAAATGATCTCTCCTAATTAAGAATTAGTAGTAATTAAGTCAAACACTGTAGAAAGCTATCCTGTGTATCTGTATCTAAAGGGCCAATTAAATGAAAACCTGAAAATCTTATGCTAATTAACCTGCTGAATCAGCTGCATGAAAACATCAAAGTCAAACATCACAGAAAACACATGGAAGGTGCGACGTTCAATCAGACTAAAGTTGGCAGTTGGAGCGATCATAAAAAGGGTTGAAATTGGCTGAGATCTCTGCATGATTTTTGCTCGAGCAAGCAATAAAGACTGCTGGTCTAAATCAAACTCTGTGGGACTATATATAAATATGACTGACTAAACTAATGTGTCAATTAATATAAACTGGACAGGGTTATTCAGCTTTTGCATGGTGCTAGATAAATATGTCTGACCTGAAGGCTTGATAAATCTGTCTGACCTGAGGGCTAGATAAATCTGTCTGACCTGAGGGCTAGATAAATCTGTCTGACCTGAGGGCTAGATAAATCTGTCTGACCGGAGGGCTAGATAAATCTGTCTGACCTGAAGACTTGATAAATGTGTCTGACCTGAGGGCTTGATAAATGTGTCTGACCTGAAGACTTGATAAATGTGTCTGACCTGAGGGCTTGATAAATGTGTCTGACCTGAAGGCTTGATAAATCTGTCTGACCTGAGGGCTAGATAAATCTGTCTGACCCTAGGGCTTGATAAATCTGTCTGACCCTAGGGCTTGATAAATCTGTCTGACCTGAAGGCTTGATAAATCTGTCTGACCTGAGGGCTAGATAAATCTGTCTGACCTGAGGGTTAGATAAATCTGTCTGACCGGAGGGCTAGATAAATATGTCTGACCTGAAGACTTGATAAATGTGTCTGACCTGAGGGCTTGATAAATGTGTCTGACCTGAAGGCTTGATAAATGTGTCTGACCTGAGGGCTAGATAAATCTGTCTGACCTGAGGGCTAGATAAATCTGTCTGACCTGAGGGCTAGATAAATCTGTCTGACCGGAGGGCTAGATAAATATGTCTGACCTGAAGACTTGATAAATGTGTCTGACCTGAGGGCTTGATAAATGTGTCTGACCTGAAGGCTTGATAAATGTGTCTGACCTGAGGGCTAGATAAATCTGTCTGACCTGAAGGCTTGATAAATCTGTCTGACCTGAGGGCTAGATACATCTGTCTGACCGGAGGGCTTGATAAATCTGTCTGACCTGAGGGTTAGATAAATCTGTCTGACTGGAGGGCTAGATAAATCTGTCTGACCTGAAGGCTTGATAAATGTGTCTGACCTGAAGGCTTGATAAATCTGTCTGACCTGAGGGCTAGATAAATCTGTCTGACCTGAAGGCTTGATAAATCTGTCTGACCTGAGGGTTAGATAAATCTGTCTGACCTGAGGGCTAGACGATTTCTACATACGCGTGACGTCATATCTCATGTTTTACGACGATTGACGTCATAACTCATGGTTTTCAAAATTCTGTTTGCCATTTCACGTTGTATCACTGTTTTAAAAATATTTAAACAAATTAATATTTTTAACTTTATATTTATTGTTAAGTTGTTGCATTTTTAAGTCATTGCATTTTTATGTCGTTGCATAAGTTGGACTATATTTTTCAGTGTATGATTAAATGAGTTTCATTGTTTGTAGGTGAAATGTTTACGAATCGTTCAATAATAAACAAACGTAGCTTACAAAATGAATGTTTTGTTACTGTAATTAAATGGGCAAGAAAAAGAATCAATTACTGTTGTGAGGTATAGATAAACCAATTCCAACCCTAGGGACAAAATGTTTTTGTAAGGGGCTCGGTAAACCTCGGCCCTCACAAAAAACATTTTGTCCCTCGGGTTAGAATTGCCTTATCCAATAGCTTGGGTTTACAACATTCATTCATTCGGGACAGATAATTCATAATTCCTCGTAGCTCGTTAGTTATTCTATACATGCCCGTCCAACTCGGCGACATGCAAAACAATTTCCCAGCCCATGGAGATGTTGACTGGCAAAAATCGGTCGGGATGGCAGCTAGTATTTCGACCCCTGGAGAGGACAAGTATTTCCACTTTGATTAAAAAATAAATGAATCAGCTAGTGTATTTAACTTAAGATAAACTTGGTAACTGTCTAAAGTATTTAACTTCCTATATGCAATGTTTTATCAGGGTTCGAAACGCACCAAAAAGTATGGTTGCCCAAAAAATAATAATGCATGTTGGCAAAGCGAACCACAAGCAAGATTTTAATGGGGAATACAAATATTAAAAATGGCTCATATGTCATAGCTCTAAAGAAGATAATATTATTTGGGCGATTAACGCCATTATTTTTTAAATATTTAAGTCACCCAAACAGAACATTGGTCACATTTGGCGACCCGGCCACAGACCGTTTCGAGCCCTGTTTTATTGGCATAACTTTTTCCCTTCCTAGTTAGGTTAGAACGTTTCAGTCACTCTTCATAATTATGCATGCTTACATAGTGGAACCGACCGTTCAGGTTCTGGACTTTCAGGATCTTTCTTCAGAAAAACTAAACAGACAAATTCATTCAGACTGGTGTAACGGCATGTTCTATTACAACCATTTGTGCTAAGGTCGATGACATTCATTTTTCGCACCTTTGTTTTAGCTTCGTACACAGTAAATAAAACATATCCAACGATAATTTTTTGATAGGATATATGTGACAAAAGGTACTTTTTATTTCTTTCATCTTTTGAAACTTAAAATTAATATTTTGTCCAGAATTATGAAAATAAAAATACCTACCTGTAAACAGCATAATTGTCACAATTGTCAGCTTGTTATAGACATTTGACAGGGGTTAAAGGGGCATTCCTGAGTTTGCTGCAATTTTCCAGATGTTACCAACTAACAGAGACTTTTTAACGATTGTAATTACATATCAAATATAATTTTCTGCATAAAATATTAGTGGCTGTATATTAAACATGTTTCTGATTGTTCTAATATTTGTACTAGGTTAAATTTCATTTTATTTCCTAAAATAAAAAATTTCATACGTACGAAATTATTTGAAGACAAAATCCAGTTTGGGCTTCTTACAAATATTTAGGCGACCAGAAATACATTGAATATACAGACACTGATATTCTAAACAAGAAAATATATTTGATTTGTAAGTTTAATCGTAGAAATATTTTATTAGTCAGAAACATCTTACAATGCTGCAAACTCAGGAATGTCCCTTTAAGGCAAGTAGGACAGTTTTTATTTTAATGTAGCGAAGCATTGTAATAATATAGCTAATTTTGAATTTGAATGACGTCAGTATTCCAATGTCGTTACCTTGAATCTCCTTACAATAACCATACACTGGGTACATGATGTTTCCATTTTAAGAATGCGGGGGAAAATTCCAATGCAAAATTGCTATTGAAAATATTTTATTTGAACATTACTAATAAACCTGAATGTGATTAAAAAATTGTACCTTTAACGAAATATGGATTTCAAGTGAAATTACGATAAGATATGCTATATTTATTGTGTATGAAGCCAAAACAAGGAAGCGAAAAGTGACTGTCGTTGACCTTAGATGTAGTACTCAGGGTTCATAGCCTTAATAACCCAAAAAATTCAAAGACTTAATTATACACAGTGATCAAAGATAACAGAATGCGATAAAAATTGCAAGTAACTTTGAGCAAGCTGTATACGCAACCTGGGTAATATATGCTATTTACAGTGAAACCTCTCAAAACCGGACCCTCTGTAAACAGGAATTCCCCAAAACCGGACCCTCTGTAAACAGGAATTCCCCAAAACCGGACATTTTTTATGGACCCTTTTTAAATATCTGTGCAGAAGAGAACCTCTCTAAACCGGATACCTCTTAAAATCGTCCTTTTTACTTAGTCCTTAGGGTGTCCGGTTTAGAGGGGTTTCACTGTATATAATAAGTAAACAAACTATGTATACACAATTATTGACTGCATGCCGCTTTGGCCTTTGATTGACTGAGTTGTTTTTGACTTCTAAAGGTCCACGTATGAGCAGATTTCAACCAAATCTATTCCACATTATCCTCTCATGGCCCTGCATGACCAAGTACTGTTATTTTTCACACTGATTCAAAATCCAAGATGGCTGGCCTGGCCTCCAATTGACTCATACATTTTTAACTTCTTTTCAAGTTCCACCATCCAGATTTCAACTAAACTTAGTTCGAACGATGCTCTCATGGACCTGACAAAATATTGCTATTTTTGGGACTGATTCAAAATCCAAGATGGCCACCATGGCCTCTGATTACCTCAGATATTTTCAACGTCTTTTCAGATTCCACCAGGCAGATTTCAACCAAAAATGGCCCAAGTCATCCTCTCATGGCCAATGTGATATGTTGTAATTTTTGGGGCCAATTGAAAATCCAATAATTACAAGATGATCCTGTTTTAACCATATTACATCATCGTGCATATGTATAATATTAATTTTGTTTTAATTATTATTGTAAATACTATCTAAACCTGTTACATGCATTCATGTATGTTTGGTTGTTAAGCCACTGTTCCCATTGAATTTGATAAATCATGTGAGAAGTTGAGAATTTTTAAAAAATGACCATGAAAATTATTTGGACTTAGTTTTTTTTCTATTCAATTTTTTTTTAACCTTGTGCAAATTTACACAAGTGTAGACATGCTTGCATGAAGCTTGCAAAAATTAAAACATGCTTGCAGCAAGCTTGCACAGTTGAAGATATACATGCAGCAAGCTTGCTCATAATTGCACAAATGAAAACATGCTTGTAGCAAGCTTGCAGAATTGCTGACTACCTTACGTGAGCTAAAAATGTTAGCTTGCAAATAGCTTACATTGCCTGTACTACCTTGTAACAACCTTGCAACTACTTTGCAACTACCTTGCAACTACCTTGTAACTACCTTGCAACAACCTACCTTGCAACAACCTTGTAACTACCTTGCAACTACCTTGTAACTACCTTGCAACAACCTACCTTGCAACAACCTTGTAACTACCTTGCAACTACCTTGTAACTACCTTGCAACAACCTACCTTGCAACTACCTTGCAACTACCTTGTAACTACCTTGCAACAACCTACCTTGCAACAACCTTGTAACTACCTTGCAACAACCTACCTTGCAACAACCTACCTTGCAACAACCTTGTAACTACCTTGCAACAACCTACCTTGCAACAACCTACCTTGCAACAACCTTGTAACTACCTTGCAACTACTGGTAATTAGTTTATTATTATCCTCTATAAATTGTGTTCACTTACATGAAGATGTCGGCATTGTTTTATTAACAAGATGATCAGGAGGCTCAGGGGGATCTTTAGGTAAATCATCTAAAGAGAACCAGATAAACATTAAAGGGACATTCCTGAGTGTGCTGCAATTTTTAAGATGTTATCGACTAACAAAGACTTTTTAACGATTGTAATTACATATCAAATATATTTTTCTGCATAAAATATTAGTGGCTCTATATTAAACGTGTTTTTGATCGTTCTAATATTTGTACTAGTTTAAATTTCATTTTATTTCCTAAAATATAATTTTTTCGTGTGTACGAAATTATTTAAGACAAAATCCACTTTGAGCTTTTTACAAATATTAAGACGACCAGAAACACATTGAATATATACAGACACCAATATTCTAAACAAGAAAATACATTTAATATGTAAGTTTAATCGTAGAAATATTTTATTAGTCGGAAATATCTTACAATGCAGCAAACTCAGGAATGACCTAAGTTTTAAGTTGTTCAGCATTTATTTAAGTCACTTAGAACAGATACGCCGTCCTTGGTGAATCTTTACATTGTAGAGTTATTTTGTAAATACCTCAATCCAGCCATAAACATATACATGTATTGGTGAAAGAAAGAGAAGGAAATGTTTTATTTAACGACGCACTCAACACATTTTATTTACGGTTATATGGTGTCAGACATATGGTTAAGGACTACACAGGTACTGAGAGAGGAAACCCGCTGTTGCCACTTCATGGGCTACTCTTTTCGATTAGCAGCAAGGGATCTTTTATATGCACCATCCCACAGACAAGGTAGTACATGTACATACCATGGCCTTTGATATACCAGTCGTGGTGCTCTAGCTGGAGTGAGAAATAGCTCAATGGGCCCACCGACGGGGATCGATCTCACACTGACTGCACATCGAGCGAGCGTTGTACCACTGCCCCATGTATTGGTGAAGAAACATGTACATTGTAAATAATATTGACTACTCCATTCTACTGCATGAACTCTATACTTCATTATTTCTTTGTTAATCTTAAACTGCGTGGAGCAGATGACATTCCTTTGTTAAGCACTGCTGTTTTATTAAATCTTGAACACTTCCCCCCACCCCCTTACAAATTACACTGAAAAACAAAACATTTTAGTTTTCTGCAAAACACTTTCTCTTTTCTTTCTAGATCAAACCAAATTTAAAATGTTGATTTAAAAAAAAACCCACCTAAAAAACCCCAACCAAAACTAAATGAGTTTGAAATGAATATGACGTAAAACTATTTTTCCCTTTGTAATGTAAATTAAGCTCACGATAGCTAGTGATATTCAATGTTCGGCTAAAAATTAACTACTATCGCCTTGCCCGATGGCTAGTGAAAAAAGTTGTCAAATGCTGCATTTAAGTCTATTTTGTAAATATGAATATCTTGCCCTCGCCCCTCAAATCTAAGTTTTTTTTACAGCTCTATATCCTTCTTTTGGTGACATATCCAATTATTCCTATTAGTAAACTTGTACTTTCTTAAAGTAGGGCTACTGTATTTTTAATCGTGGCTAGTAAATGTTTTAAATCACTGATCCCATGGCTAGTGGATTTTTATAACCATTCCAGAAGTCGTGGCTCAACTGAAATTATTTACATTAAAATCTTTTAGTGGAGGCTGGAATAAGTTAAACAACTGGAATAAGTAAAACAACTGGAATAAGTTAAACAACGTGTGACTGAAAGGTTCTTGGCAGAACTAGGAAGAGAATAAAGGAAACGTTTTATTTTAACGATGCACTCAACACATTTTATTTATGGTTATGTGGCATCGGACATATGGTTAAGGACCACACAGATATTGAGGGAGGAAATCCGCTGTTGCCAATTCATGGGCTCCACTTTTTGATTAGCAGCAAGGGATCTTTTATATGCATCATCCCATAGACAGGATAGCACATACCACCTCCTTTGATGTACCAGTCGTGGTGCACTGGCTGGAGCAAGAAATAGCCCAATGGGCCCACTGACCACTCATCGAGTGAGCGCTTTACCACTGGGTTACGTCTTAACCCAGGAAGGGAATAAGTTATGCTAACAAAAACTTTGCATATACAGTGGAACCTTGTTAATCTGAACAATGAGTGCGTTTTCCTAAAAATGTCTGGATTAACAAATTTCGATAGTACTGAACCATACCTGAAAACTTATCTCCTGTAGATTGCAAACGAATAAAAAAAGAGCAAAAAATGTATAAGGAGAGGCTATTTCATGTTTTTTTTCTAATACGATCGAGTGATGTGTGAAAATATGTTGACATAAAAATTGCATTCGAAAAAATTAACACCATGAAATGGTCTATTTATTATATACATCTTTCCTAATTTTTAACAATATCTTTTCATTTATGTCAATATTTTTTGCTATAATCCTTTCGAAAACACGTTTCACATATTTTTATATTTCTTCCGGGAGAAAATTTACTCGACCATGGACATTTAAAAAGATATATGAATAAAAATGTCCTTTAATTATTAAATTGATAATTATTTAATAATATTGCTGTGCAAACATACCTGACAAAGGGATTCTCCAAAACCCCCGAGAAAAACGAAACATGAATTGAACTCTTTTTAACTTCAAGTTACACTTAACAACATCATTATTTAGCTTCATGCATACTCAATCAGTTTTCGATATTTTATTGTAATTGCATTTCATATCCACATTTTACAGATACAACTGTTTTAATTACATTTGTTAATTTATCAAATATGATCACATTAATTGGTAATCATCAAACTAAAAAAAACCCGAAGCGACACTGACCTCAATAATTAAAATGTAATACTTTATAAGGGCAATAATTGAATCATTAATTTGTTAAGAAAAATATAAATATGATTTCTATATGTTCACTGTATACATGTAACTAAAACACAGTGAAAATATGACTTTTCATCGAATATCAGTTTCATGGTTTCTGTAGATCTATATATGTCATAGCTATGTATATGATAAATATATTTTTTTTTTATCATCCATTAAAGGCTTTTTTGTAGGAGATATCGCCGGAACTACAATTTGCGATATCTCCTTATAATCTTGAACACTTTGTTTTGATTGGTCAAATTTTAATCACATGACAATCTGTTGTTACGTCACTGTGCATGCTTCACTGCTAAACCTATCATTAATGACGTCACGCCAATGTTGTTCTGCTAGTTAACGAGTCTACCGCTGCCAAATATAGTGATATCACAAGACACTCGGGGAGTATCCTCTATATATTCCCAAAATTAAACTGCAATGATTGAAAGCCAAAATTGTTCAATCAGCAGGCAATGTGATGTCATCAATCTTTTGGGATTTCAAGAGAAGACAACTGGTGGACTACTTTCTAAAAGGCCAAACGATATCCTGAAAATTCTAAAAAACATCTTGATATAGAATAAAAACCAAAAGTGGAATGTTTGTTTTGTTTAATGACACCACTAGAGCACATTGATTAATTGATCATCGGCTATTGGATGTCAAACATTTAGTAATTCTGACTCAGAGGAAACTTGCTACATATTTCCTAATGCAGCAAGGGATCTTTTATATACACTTTCCCAAAGACAAGATAGCACATACCACGGCCTTTGATATACCAGTCGTGGTGGAAGCAACTGCAAAGAAAGTCAAAATAGTTTTATCGTGGATAAGGTGATATGGCATAATTTAGTTTAGTTTTTTTTATTTCAAGAGAAGACTACCGGTGAATTACTTTCTAAAGGGCCAATTAAATGATAACCTGAAAATCTTATACTAATTAACCTGCTGAATCAGCTGCATGAAAACATCAAAGTCCAACATCACAGAAAACACATGGAAGGTGAGACGTTCAATCAGACAAAAGTTGGCAGTTGGAGAGATCATAAAAAGGGTTGAAATTGGCTGAAATTCCTGCATGATTTTTGCTCCAGCAAGCAGTAAAGTCTGCCGGTCCGAATCAAACTCTGCGGGACTAAACACGACTGACTAAACTAATGTGTGAATATAAACATAGAATGATTGCCCGTCCAATGCGGCGACATGCAAAACGATTTCCCAGCCCATGGAGATGTTGACTGGCAAAAACCGGTCTGGATGGCAGCTAGTATTTCGACCCCTGGATAGGATAGGTATTTCCGCTTTGATTAAAAAATAAATGAATCAGCTAGTGTATTTAACGTAGATACACTTGGTAACTGTTTAAAGTGTTTAACTTCCCTATATGCAATGTTTTATTACCTTTTCCCTTCCTAGTTACATGTATAGCTAGGTTAGAACTTTTCAGTCATCCTTCGTAATTATCCATACTTACATAGTGGAACCGATTGGTCAGGTTCTGGTTCTTGACTTTGAGGCTCTTTCTTCGAATAATAACCTGAACAGAAAAATATATTATTCAGTGTTGGAATAGGTAACGGAATGCTTCACCACAGACAATCATTGATGCTAACTCTAGTGTTTCTTTTATCTGTGCAAGCAAAGCTAACACAATCTCGAAGGAAGGAAATGTTGTATTTAACGACACACTCAACACATTTTATTTATGGTTATATGGCGTCTGACATATGGCTATGGATCACACAGATATTGAGAGAGGAAACCCACTGTAGCCACTTCATGGGCTACTCTTTTCGATCTCGAAGGAAGGAAATGTTGTATTTAACGACACACTCAACACATTTTATTTACGGTTATATGGTGTCTGACATGTTATGGATCACACAGATATTGAGAGAGGAAACACACTGTCACCATTTCATGGGCTAATCTTTTCGATTACCAACAAGGGGTCTTTTATATGCACTATCCCACAGACAGGATAATACATACCACAGCCTTTGTTGAGCACTGGCAGGAATGAGAAATAGCCCAATAGGCCCACCGATGGGAATCGATCCGAGATCGATCGCGCATTAGCCGAGCGCTGTACCACTGAGCTATGTTCCGGCTCGAATGTCCTCTATGGTTCATATGTTAAGTTAGGGCTAGAGATTACACTGCATGGGTTAGAGATTGTCAACTTCCAACAACCAGATTGTTGCCATCTTAAATACATACACATGCACATTTAATGCCACAGACTTACCCTGAAGGTCTGTTCTAACAAATAAATAGCAAAGCAAAAGTATGTTGTGCGGAGTCAGGTCTATAAAAATTTCACGCCACATAACCATAAATAAAATGTGTTGAGTGTGTCGTTAAATAAAACATTTCCTTCCTTCGAGATTGTGTGAGGCTTGCACAGATAAAAGAAACACTAGATTTAGCATCAATGTTTGTCTGTAGTCTGGGATCCAAGGGCTTGAAATTTGGATAGACCTGACTCCGCACAACATACTTATGCTTTGCTATTTATTTGTTAGAACAGACCTTCTGGGTAAGTTTATGGCATTAAATGTGCATAGACTTTAGGTCAATTGTTTTAGAGTTTACTCATGATGTTAAACTCACGTGTTAGTGACTATAGTACAATTAAATGCTACAATAAGTAACCTGACACCCCTATATCTGAAATCAGATGACTCTATTTTGCTGTTGGGTTTTTTGTCTGCAGCATCAGATTTAAGAAACAATATCTATTTTAAACACAGTGTACTTAAATGGACATTAATTCCTGAGTTTACTGCATTGTAAAATGTTTCCGACTAATAAAATATTTCTATGATTAAACTTACACGTAAAATATATTTTTGTTGTTTAGAATATCAGTGTCTGTATATTCAATGTGTTTCTGGCCATCTCAATATTTGTAAGAAGCCCAAATTGGATTTTGTCTTCAAATAAATTTGTATGTACAAACAAAATATATTTTAGGAAATAAAATGAAATTGAACCTACTAAAAATATTAGAACAATCAGAAACACATTCAATATACAGCCACTAATATTTTATGCAGAAAAATATATTTGACATGTAATTACAATTGTTAAAAAGTCATACTAATTTTTTGTATTAGTATTTTTTGTTTGTTTTAAGATACCACTAGAGATAATTGATTTTATATTAATTATGTCACATACTTTGGAGGCTTTCACCCCTCTTGAAGAGTATTCCATAAAAAAAAAAAAATGGCAGACGGCAGAAAACTGCATGTATTTTGCCCTATGCGAAGTCGATACTGGCGACATCGTTACAGTCTCGTATGTGGAATCTGTGTCACTGTAATGTTTTTTTTTCACAAATTGTGCCTGGACAAAATTTGGGGGAAATGTAACAGTAATTAAAGGTACATGTAGTTGTTAACAATTTGGTTCGGACTTTAGCTCTGGCACTTGCCATATTCGCAAACTGCGAATTTCAAAAACAACTGGCGAATTTTATTTTCATTTGACGAAATAATTTCATGTAATAAATGATATTTTGATGCAAAAGAACTGGGTTTCTGCAATTTTTGAAGTTTAATAGATAATTTGGCGAAATAATTTCATGTAATAAATGATATTTTGATGCAAAAGAACTGGGTTTCTGCAATTTTTGAAGTTTAATAGATAATTTGGCGAAATAATTTCATGTAATAAATGATATTTTGATGCAAAAGAACTGGGTTTCTGCAATTTTTGAAGTTTAATAGATAATTTGACGAAATAATTTCATGTAATAAATATTTTGATGCAAAAGAACTAGGTTTCTGCAATTTTTGAAGTTTAATAGATAATTTGGCGAAATTTTCTGCTGACCCACAGTTAGACCTGATGGTGAAATCCAGTCGTGTAAAAAAAAAAAAAATAGATGCCACTTGTTTTGTATACAGTGACAGGCAGACAATCACTTGACCGATCCACGACGTAATTTTGGGAAGCATATTTATTTGACACTTACCTTTTCTGAACAAAAACAAGGCCAGGCCAAAAAGGCAAAGTAGAACAATGGGTGCAACAATTGCTAAGACAATACTCCAATCAATAGGACTTCCTGAAAAATAAAGAAAGAAACACAAAATTTTTAAACGTAGAAAGAAAGAAATGTTTTATTTAACGACGCACTCAACACATTTTATTTACGGTTATATAGCGTCAGACATATGGTTAAGGACCACACAGATTTGGAGAGGAAACCCGCTGTCGTCACTACATGGGCTACTCTTTCCGATTAGCAGCAAGGAATCTTTTATTTGCACTTCCCACAGGCAGGATAGCACAAACCATGGCCTTTGTTGAACCAGTTATGGATCACTGGTCGGTGCAAGTGGTTTACACCTACCCATTAAGCCTTGCGGAGCACTCACTCAGGGTTTGGAGTCGGTATCTGGATTAAAAATCCCATGCCTCGACTGGGATCTGAACCCAGTACCTACCAGCATGTAGACCCATGGCCTACCACGACGCCACCGAGGCTGGTATTTTTAAACGTAGAAAGTATAAAAACAGAAAGAACCAGCCCTACATGTACATTGTACCTCCTCCCATCCTAAACACCACCATCAACATCCCACCATTTCAAATGTCTACATACACAGATCGATGCTACAGACTTTGTGATCATAATGCAAATCATTTCCTAGCCACGGAACCGGCCTCAGTGGCGTAATGGTTAATTTAGGCCATGGGTCTACAGGCTGGTAGGTACTGGATTCGGATCCCAGTCGAGGCATGGGATTTTAAATCCAGATACCGACTCCAAACCCTGAGTGAGTGCTCCACAAGGCTCAGTGGGTAGGTGTAAACCACTTGCACCGACCAGTGATCCATAACTGGTTCAACAAGGCCATGGTTGGTGCTATCCTGCCTGTGGGAAGCGTAAATAAAAGATCCCTTGCTGCCTGTTGTAAAAGAGTAGCCTATGTGACGACAGCTGTTTTCCTCTTAAAAACAGTGTCAGAATGACCCTACATGTATGTTTGACATCCAATAGCCGATGATAAGATAAAAAAATCAATGTGCTCTAGAGGCATCGTTAAATAAAACTTTACTTTACTTTTTCCTAGCCATGGGTAAGACAGACACACTCACAGGCATCAAAATAGGCATTGTGTGGTAACCCACCAGTGTCTTTGCCAGAAAGAAAATTTTGAGTATGGCGCTACATTGGTGGCACCCAAGTCTGCGCACCTAAGCATTTGTGTTATATTTTAAAGTTAAAATTTTTCTTTAAAAGTATTTGTTTCACTGCCACAGTACAATGGAACAATAAACATGTTACTACTGAAAGTTATTTTAATTTTAATGTTTTTTAAACTCAAGTAAAGAGTGCATTTTTAGTGGGCTCCCCCCCCCCCCCCCCCCCCCCCCCCCCCCCCCCCCCCCCCCCCCCCCCCCCCCCCCCCCCCCGTATTTACTGGCCTGCATGATGGCACAGCAAACATTAAAACAACCACTTCTGTCGCTAATGTTTACAGAAACAGCAACAAATAATGGATCTGACTTTTTGTAAGTTCTAAACAACAAACACTTCCTGTTATAGTCTGTTTCAGAAAAATTTAGATAATGCAAATGAGATAAATATAAATGGTGTTCCATGCTCCTTAGTTTGGACAACACAAAATTACAATATAAAATGCAACCACAGTCAACAGTGGGTATGGGGGTGGGGGTATAATCCATTGTAAAAACAAAATTTAAATAAACAGGAAACTAACTTGTCTTCAATTTCCTGTTACTAAATCGTTTCCTGCAAGTGTTGTGTGCAAAACAGTGGGAAATATGAGATAGAGAATACCCCCCTCGTGTCTTGTGATATCATAATTTATCAGCACGAGTTGATAAAGTATGAAATCCGAAGCTTGCAATATAACACAAGCCTCGGATTTCATACTTTTATCAACTCATGCTGATAAATTATGATATCACAAGACACGAGGGGGGGTATTCTTTTTATCATCCATTATCATTCTTTTCATTTGCGACAGTTGTAAACAATGTCAGTAATGTGGGTTGAAGTCAGCGGTAGACTCGTTAACTAGCAGAACTGCAGTGGCGTGACGTCACTAATGGTAGGTCTAGCGCTGAAAGAAACACAGTGACGTAACAAAACATTGTCTTGTGATTAAAATTTGACCAATCAAGATTATAAGAAGCGATATCTCCTCGCAAATTATAGTGCCAGCGATATCTCTTACAAAAGGCTTTAATAGATGATAAAGAGATATTACCTTCATGTGTTTCGGTATCGTCAATATCATGTATTAGGAATAAAAAATAATGTATTATGCTTGCCAGAGGCTCACATAATACAATTTGTTTTCCTAATATATGATATTGACGATACCAAAAAACACTCTGGTAATAACCTCGTTTATCATATAATATCTTACATTTTCAGTGCAATCAAAGTATGTGATATTTTTCAGATCACATACTTTGAGAAGTTGATAACTTTGCAAATTAGATGTAAATTAGTCGAGGTCTCAGCACTAGGTTTATTGACATTTCAGCAAACGTACTTGGGTGACACTCCATGATTGACGTATGCATTCACAGTCATCAAATAAAAACATTTCAATGGAAATTTGACACTGAAAGGTGTCCAGCGTTCAGAAAACAAAAAACGTTAGGCATAACTTTATTTTGATGTAAGGACATCCAAAATGATGTCATTCGATTTTGACGTCATTTCCATTAAAAAATACACCGCGCCACATATTCTTACGTCATTTGAATATCTAGTAATGGCGAACTGGAATTAAAGTTGCGTGTACAGTTTACAAAAACACGTTGTATTAAGCTTGAGCTTATATGATAAAGAGATTATTACCCTCGTGTACTTCGGTATCGTCAATATCATATATTAGGAATAAAAATAATGTATTATGCGAGCCTCTGGTAATAACCTCTGTCTATTGGGAAGTTTTAGCACTGAAATGGGAATGTTCTGTGCCACTTTCTTTCGGGCCACAGAACGCCTGGATAAATCTCCTACAAAAGCCTTTAATGGATGATAAAGAGATATTACCTTCATGTGTTTCAGTATCGTCAATATCATATATTAGGAATAAAAAATAATGTATTATGCTTGCCAGAGGCTCACACAATACAATTTGTATTCCTAATATAAAACACTCTGGTAATAACCTCCGAACACTGGGAAGTTTTAGCACTGAAAATGGGAATGTTATGTGCCACTTTCTTTCGGGCCACAGAACGCCTGGATAAATCCCTGTCCAATTACATTTAAACTGACCTTCTTCTCTTACTGTCAGTTTAAACACTATAGGTTCCGCCGTGCCGACGTCGTTAATGGCTAAACACTCGTAATCGCCAGCGGACGTCATGAAATCAGACGTATTTACGAAGAGTGTCCTCCCATTTTCGGGTAACGTCTTGCCGCCGTGACGCCAAATGAAGCTGGTCACCTTCGGTTTAGCCTTCACAGAGCACGTCAATTCGGCAATCTCACCAGCAGATACTACCACGGTATATTTGACATTGTCAGGTTTAGCTAAATCTGTAAATAAAAAAAGACAAAAAAAAAAAGACAAAGAAATATTAATGCTTTTAAGATATGTTATTATAAAGGAAGGAAGGAAGGAAATGTTTTATTTAACGACACACTCAACACATTTTATTTATGGTTATATGGTGTCAGACATACATGTATGGTTAAGGACCACACAGATACTGAGAGAGGAAACCTGCTGTCGCCACTTTATAGGCTACTCTTTTCGATTAGCAGCAAGGGATATTTTATATCCTTTAGACAGGATAGTACATACCACGGCCTTTGTTTCACCAGTTGTGGAGCACTGGCTGGAACGAGAAATAGCCGAATGGGTCCACTGACGGGGATCGATCCTAGACCGACTGTGCATCAAATGAACACTTTACCACTGGACTACCCCGCCCCCCCTCCCACCAAAAAACCCCAACATTATTATAAAGGACAGCCCAAGTTAAAAAGTAGCAGCAGCAACAGTAGTAGTAATACTGGTAGTATAGTATAGTGGTTTTACTGGAAATAGCAGTAGATCAGTAGTAGTAGTAGTAGTAGTACAATGTAGTACAAGTACTAGTAGTAATAGTAGTACCAGTACTACCAGTAGTAGTAGCAGTGGTAGTAGTAGTAGTGGTACCAATACTAGTAGTACCAGTACTAGTAGTAGTAGTAGCAGTAGTAGTAGTAGTAGTACCAGTACCAGTACTAGTAGTAGTAGTAGTAATAGTAGTAGTACCAATATTACTACTACTAGTAGTACCAGTACTAGTAGTAGTAGTAGTAGTAGTAGTAGTAGTAGTAGTAGTAGTAGTAGTAGTAGTAGTAGTAGTAGTAGTAGTAGTAGTAGTACTAGTAGTAGCGGTGGTACTAGTACTAGTAGTAGTAGTAGTAGTAGTAGTAGTAGTAGTAGTAGTAGTAGTAGTAGTAGCTAGTAGTAGTAGTAGTAGTAGTAATAGTACTAGTAGTAGTAGTAGTAGTAGTAGTAGTAGTAGTAGTAGTAGCAGTAGCAGTATTAGTAATAGTAGTAGTAGTAGTAGTAGTAGTAGTAGTAGTAGTAGTAGTAGTAGCAGTAGCAGTAGTAGTAGTAGTAGTAGTAGTAGTAGTAGTAGTAGTAGTAGTAGCAGCAGTAGCAGTAAACTATTTGGATAATCATAGGGCTTGAAATATAAAAAAGGACTATCAGTACTAAAAAGTTTATTTTGTTTAACAACACCACTAGAACACATTGATGTATTAATCATCGGCTATTGGATGTCAAACATTTGGTAATTTTCACATATACATGTAGTTTTATAAAAGAAACCTGCTACATTTTTCCATTAGTAGCAAGGGATCTTTTATATGCACTATTCCACACACAGGATAGCACATACCACGACCTTTGATATACCAGTCGTGGTGTACTAGCTGCCTGGAACAGCCCAATACGCCCATCGATGTACCAGTACTACTACTACTACTAGTTGGTGAAGTAGTGGTAGTAGTAGTAGTACCAGTAGTAGTACTAGTATCAGTAGCAGCAACAGCAGAAGTACAGGTATCAGTAGCATGCAGTAAACTATTTGGATGATGACAGGGCTTGAAATATTTAACGGCCTGTGAAAAGTAAAAAGCAGTCCATGTTTTTGTCCTAGCAGATAAAATTGAAATTCATCTGATAAAACCACACAAAAATTGCAGGTCATTTAAAGAAAGAAAACCCCCCCCAAAACCCAAACCAGCAAGCCATATATTTTAAATACTTTCAATTTCGATCCCTGAATCAACTTACAAATTACATCAAGGGCGATATTTTCACTCGTGTTTCTTCCTTTGATGTTTGTAGCGGAGCAGGCGTATATTCCCATGTCAGCTATTGTCAGATCCAGCAATGTCAAGGAAGGCCGATCTGTCGTTCCATGTAGGTATCGACGAGAGTCTTTGTCGATAGGGACGCCATCTTTAGTCCATGATATCGTGCTGGGCGGTTCTGACTGGACGATGCACTCCAGACTGACGGTGCCTCCTTCCACAATGGTGTAGTTTAAAGCAGGTGCATGCACAACAGGAACATCTGCCATAACAGAGAGATGACATTTTTATTTTTGCATTTTTACCCATTTTGTTTATAACACCAGTAAAAAAGTTTGTTTTGTTTAACGACAGCACTATATCAATAGCACATTGATTTGCTAATCATTGGCTATTGGATGTCAAACATTTGACTATTAATTTTGACATAGTCTTAGAGAGGAAACCTTAATGGTTAAGGACCACAGTGACCACTTCATGGGCTACATTTTTCCATTAGTAGCAAGGGATCTGTTATATGCATCATCCCACAGAAGATAGGATAGCACATACCATGGCCTTTGATATATACCAGTTATGGTGCACTGGCTAGAATGAGAAATAGCCCAATGGGTCCACCAACGGGGATCGATCCTAGACCGACTGCATATCAAGTGAGCACTTTACCACTGGGCTACGTCCCTCCCCTAACACCACCAGTAGGCAGTGTTTGAGATTAACGGTATCCCGATATACCGGGGATACCAGAATTTAATTTTGGATACCAGACTTCAAGAACCCAGTATCCCACCGGGATGCCATATAATACTAAGTTCTCAGGTGGGATACCAGATTTTGAAATGTTAGTATCCAATTGGGATACTGACAAAAAAAAAAAATCTCGAACACTGGTAGGGCATATGGATTAATTAATCCTTTCATGATTTGTCATCCCAATACAATTATCTGCCAGCTATCAAAACAGGCTTCTGGCTATCCAGAGACGGGACCCGGGACAGACATGCTTGAAACCTTTGTGGTATAGGAGCATGTTAAAATTTATCGGCTCGGCTATAAAAACTGAAGCTACCATTAGATTTGTGGGGTTTTTTTGTGTTTGTGTGTCATATGGTGCACTGGCTGGAGCAAGAAATAGCCCAATGGGCCCACCGATGGGAATCGATCCCAGACCTACCATGCATCAAACGAACGCTTTACCACTGGGCTACATCCTGCCCCCCCCCCCCCCCCCCATAATCTAAGATGACGAACCAATTAATCACTCCCTTCAATCATTTTTCATGGTGAGACTGGACTCTTTAACGACACCACTAGAGAACATTGATTAATTAATCATCGACTATTGGATGTCAAATTAGTTAACTCTGAGTGAAAGATTAAGTACCATGACAAAACAATGAGGCTGCATGTCAAAGTTAAATATCATCAAACACGCTAAACTTCAACTTCGTTTATGGGGAGCTATCACTGGCTCCCCATCACTCCCCTGAGAGCATAGTCCAAGGGGAGTAATTTTTAGCTCCCCTTAGCATATGAATTTAAATGGTATCAATATGGAAATATCTTAACTGGCTCCCCATAATCTAAGTTAGGGGAGCAATGAATCATTCCCCTTAAAGGGACATACCCTAGTTTTTAAACACTAAGGCATATTTTTTACCAAGTTATAGCTGTTTTTGATAACTGAAATCATACTTTACTTAGATTTTATGGTTTACATTATCAATTGCCGTACATTTGAAGTGTTTTTTGGTCTTCCTGGTGTTTGTAACATCACAAAATGCATTTATCATCTTTTTTAAAACGCACGTGCGTCTGAGAAGTAACAGTTATGGAGTCGAGTTTTATTCTATTTTCAGAGGGTATTTCACCATTTCAAAGTCACAGACTCGTGTTTTACTCAGTTGTAACTTTATCCAAATGTGTTACAGGTTTGTAGATAAAATAAACTTAGTGTTAATTTTCACGGGTTAAAACTAGGGTCTGACCCTTTAATATTTTTTTTAACTATTTATGAAATATGCATTTGAAGTGAAATTACGACAAGATATGTTATATTTAGTGTGTACCAAGCCAAAACAAAGGAGCGAAAAGTTACTGTTGACCTCTGGACCAATGATTCAGTTGATGGTGGGCCGACAACGGTCTGCTTTAGTACGGACGACCAACAGGGACTGCAAGCCAATTAACACAAAACATTTCAAGGTCTAAATTAGAGGCTGAAAAATCCACTTACATTGCACAGTCAATATGTGCGTGATGTTTTTGCTGTAAATAGTACCCTGGTGCACCTTGCACATGAGCTTCCGCTTGTTGTGTGTTGGAAACAGAGACAACGTCAGTGTATTTAGGATGTTAACGGTAAGGTCGCGATTCGTTGTCCTCTCTTCAGATCCAATCAACTCGACGCCATCCAGGTACCATTTAAGCGAGAACTGACCAAACCCACTCTTCACCTCACAAGCTATGTTGACACTTGTGTATGCCTCTAAAACAACTGGAACATCAACCTCTAGTCCTCTCGGTTTTACTGTGTGTGGTATAAAATATGTATAAATATATTGATTTCAACTTATTTTCGTGCTTATATCCAATTAAGGTTCAAGCACGCTGTCCTGGGCACACACCTCAGCTATCTGGGCTGTTGGGCTGTCTGTCCAGGACAGTGGGTTAGTTGTTAGTTGCTTAGTGGTTAGTGAGAGAGAAGAGGGTGTATAGTGGCCTTACACCTACCCATTGAGCCCTTAAGAACTCACTCTGGGTTGGAGCCAGTACCGGTCTGCGAACCCTGTACCTACCAGCCAGTATAGTCCGATGGCTTAACCACTGTGCCACCGAGACCGGTTATAAAATAATTAAGAGACCACAAGACACAAAATTTGGCTATTTTCGTACCCCACTTCCTCTTCTGTGGAAAAAACCAACAAAAAAATAAGAATTGTGCAGAATATTAAAAGAATCCTTCATATGTGTCCATGTGGGACAGGGCTATTCCACCCGAGGGTACATAATTTGTTGTCAGGGACAAGGCTTGCAGAGTCCCTGACATATTGTTATGTACCTGAGGGTGGAATAGCCCTGTCCCACTTGGATACATAATGGAGATTTAATTTTCTCCCATCCAGTAGATGACAAACAAGCATTTTGGGAAAACATGAAAAACCTAAAAAAAAATATTATCTTACAATAAAATAATCATAACCATTGAAAAGATTGTACCCAAAAATGGTTTATACTAAAAGTATAAACCGAAAAAGACAGTATAATTTCATTATGGCAACGGGTTTCCTTGTTTTTATGAAATATAAAAAGCATTTCTTGCGTTATTTTGCCGTTTACATGACGTCACCCAATGTTAATAGCAGCTTAACCAATACAGATTTATTCAGCATGGGCTGATGTCATGAAATACGCCTATCTTGCATGGCTAGGGATGAGAGAAATTGTGGATAATTAATAAGTTATAAGTTAAAATATTATCAAATTAATGTCTCGAGTTGAACAATTTTCACTTGTCGCAAAGGACATAAATTTGATATTAATTTACTGTTACAAAGTTTGCTATTCTATTTATAACCTCAGCTATTTTTTTCTCTAAAATTAAGCCCTTTATTTCGATATCCATTCTTTTAAGGGAGCCGGCTCCCATTACCCCATGTTGACTGTGGTTGCATTCAATTTCATAGTGCCATACCCAAAAATTTCTTTCTGGCAGAAACACTGATACTGTGTATACAGTGGGTTTTTTATTGTTTGTTTGTTTTTTTAAATATTTATTTTCCCCAGTCCATTCTGACCATGTCAAGGATGGGGAGCCTTGAATTCATGGCCTTACATCAAAGTAATATAATTTATATACAAGTACATACATGTATCTCTAATTTGTGGTATAATAATGTTATATAGTCATATACAACAATTTGATACATAAATGCATTTGTAATGTTTCTGTATAAATTAAAGATTGGTAAAAAAAACCAAAACAAATTGATGCATACAATGGAAAGGACTGTGAAATATAGGAGAAGAAGAAAGAAGATATAATGATACAGTGGTTACTTCTGGCATTAAAGAGACACTTGTAACCACCTACTATACTCCCTTACTACCTGTGGTCATTAGTGCCATGGGTCAGCAGCAGAGGACCAGGATACCAGGTGAATGATGGGAAGTAAACCAAGTGACCGGCCTTGGTGGTGTCGTCGTTAAGCAATCGGACATAAGGCTGGTAGGTACTGGGTTCGCAGCCCGGTACCGGCTCCCACCCAGAGCAAGTTTTAACAACTCAATGGGTAGGTGTAAGACCACTATACCCTCTTCTCTCTCACTAACCACTAACAATTAACTAACAACTAACCCTCTGTCCTGGACAGACAGCCCAGATAGTCGAGGTGTGTGCCCAGGACAGCATGCTTGAACCTTAATTGGATATAAGCACAAAAATAAGTAAAAAGAAAGAAAGAAAAAAACGAGTGTCATAATTGACCTAGGATTTATAGTTTGTGAAAAAATGGACCCGAATGTGAAAAATCTAATATCTATAAAGTATACTCAAAGGCAAAAGTTATTGTGGCATGGATTGTTTCGAGTTAAAAATTTGTGAATGGATTTATGGATGTAAACCAGAGAAAATGTGCATGAAACAGCTCGAAGAAATGCAACCAAGCCTTGTTGCAGTGATTGCATACTTTGTGCAAGAAACTTGGAATTTTCAGGAAAATGCTGTCCAGTGTTCACCATAAAAGGCCAGACATTCAGTCGCAAATCATTACCACTCTGTGCAGCCTTCAGAAGTCCAGAAGTCAGAAAAACACCATTAGTGAACTGTCTGATGCAATTTCGTCATGCCACACCTCAGTGAAAATGACAGATGGCGAGTCATAGGGATGCTTGAATCTGGGACCTCGAAGCATGATGTTGCACATAAATTCAACGTCCACAAAAACACCATATGGCACTTATGGCAACGATATCAACAAAACCACCCAAAAAAAGCCGACCACCCTTGACAACCCCTCGCCAAGACACATGGATCCGAACCATGCATCTGCGAAACAGGTTCCAGCCAGAAACCCTCACAGCCCGTACCATCCCTTTCTCCAGCGTTTAGTGGCCTCAATGAGACGACGGTGCCAGGCCTGCATCAATGCTCAAGGTGGACACACTCGCTACTGACTGTGTGAACTTCGCTCTGAACCCCCCTCTAGTGATGTGGCTCATTTGCATATGGCAGGTGCGCCCTTATCATGGACTATTGCTTGTTTCCATACCTTCGGACATTTCTCTTTCCATGTTATAACGTTTCATACATGGCAGTAAAAACTTATCATCAATTATCTTTGTCTTTTGTGTGTCACAATAACTTTTGCCTTTTAGTATATTTTAATTAATAATTATTAACATGCATTTAGATAAACGTGACCTGGAAATAAGTGCCTGGTCACGGACATTGTATGGTACACATTTGTCATTTGACAAGCTTTTGACAGTCACAAACTTAATATTAGCGGTGATGTTGTACAAAATGAAGCATTTCCGTATTGAAGCAGTTTGATGAAGTATGTTTTAAAATGCATATATTAAACAGTTTTCTTATCATGCAGTATGCACGAGCTTATAGAATTGTTGCTAGAATGCTTTTGCGTTTGCTCAGAATAGGTGTTTTCCACAATGTGACATCTATTAATATAAAGAGCAAGCTCCATGATTCCAAATAGCTCAAACAAACGATGTGTCTTTTACCACAAATGTTTCAACTTTATCCTTCAAAACTGTGGACAAAGTGGACAAATACTAAAGTTTCATTGTGTTTATTTGGGTAAATTGTCTCACAGTTAGCGATAATTTTTTATGCCTGAATATATATGTTTTGACAAATTTAACAATCAATAAAATCCCAATTGGGGAAGGAAGCTAGGAAGGAAATGTGTTATTTAACGACACACTCAACACATTTTATTTACAGTCATATGGCGTCAAACATATGGTTATAAGGACCACACAGATATTGAGAGAGGAAACCCGCTGTCACCACTTCATGGGCTATTCTTGTGATGCTATGATTTGTGAGAATTTAAAGACGTTTAAAAATTTAATTACAATTTAAAGACCTAAAAATTTTTTTTCAAAATTCTAAGACTTTGAAGGAATTTAAAGAAAAGAAAGAAAGAAATGTTTTATTTAACAACGCACTCAACACATTTTATTTACGGTTATATGACGTCAGACATATGGTTAAGGACCACACAGATATCGAGAGAGAAAAGCTGCTGTCGCCACTTCATGGACTACTCTTTTCGATTAGCAGCAAGGGATCTTTTATATGCACCATCCCACAGGACAGGGTGGTACATACCACGGCCTTAGATATACCAGTCGTGGTGCACTGGCTGGAACGAGAAATAGCCCAATGGGCCCACTGACGGGGATTGATCCTAGACCGACCGCATATCAAGCGAATGCTTTACCACTGCAACGGAAAATATCAAATATCAAGTGCATGCAGCTGTAAAAGATAACATCATTGCTTTAGTTATGACGTTTAAAGAATTTAATTACAATTCAAAGGCTTTCAAAGACCTAAAAATGTAAGGAATTTAAAAAAAGAAATATTTTAATTAATGACGCACTCAACACATTTTATTTATGGTTATATGGCATCAGACATATGGTTAAGGACCACACAGATTTTGAGAGGAAACCCGCTATCGCCACTACATGGACTACTCTTCCCGATTAGCAGCAAGGGATCTTTTATTTGCGCTTCCCACAGGCAGGATAGCACAAACCATGGCCTTTGTTGAACCAGTTATGGATCACTGGTCGGTGCAAGTGGTTTACACCTACCCATTGAGCCTTGCGGAGCACTTACTCAGGGTTTGGAGTTGGTATCTGGATTAAAAATCCCATGCCTCGACTGGGATCCGAACCCAGTACCTACCAGCCTGTAGACCGATGGCCTAACCATGATTCCACTGAGGCCAGTTCAAGGAATTTAAAGACCACTACGAACCATGTCAAAAAGCTGAAGCTGTCTACCATTTGACTTACCTGCTATGCTAATTATTTGGGTGATGTGCTCCTTCTGCTGGCCATATGTTGCAACGCAATCGAACTCCGCAGGAGGACGCCAATTCATGCTACGATCTGGAGTAAAACTGTAATTCAGCAGCGTCTCCCACATCCCAGGAAATAATTCCGTCATCGAGTAGTTTGTCGCATGAACTGGTGTTATGGACTGAGGGCGTTTTTTCATTATGCTTAGTTTCACTGATGCATTCCCGCCCCTAGTTAGTGCTGTACACAAGAAGTAAGCAGGTATGTGTTCGATGTATGTACCCGTTTCAACCTGAGGCCGGTCCACTGAAATCAACAGTCAGGGCACAATTATCACAAAACATTGTAAATAAGTTCAGGGCTCGAAACGGTCTGTGGCCCATTTGGCGACCAATGTCCTGTTTGTCGACTTAAATATTAAAAAATAATGGTGTTAGTCGCCAAAATAATATTATTTGGGCGATCTTCTTTAGAGCTATAACATACGAGCCACTATTAATATTTGTTTTGCATTTTTTACATTAAAATCTTGTTCATGGCTCATGGTTTGCTTACCTTAATTTGCCAACATCCATTATTATTTTTTGGGCCACAATATTTTTTGGCAAGTTTCAAGCCCTGCAAGTTTTGCTCATAAACCTAGATCTACGACTAAATCACAATTCTTATTACTACTAACAGTACAACTAATGTAGTTTGAAGTACAAACATTTAATTTTCTTTGGTCTTTAAAATGCTCCATCTTCCATAATGATGTACGTAAGTTTCTGCGTGAAATAGATACCAAACACATGTAAACATATGACCTGAATAATTGCTAGTCACAGGTGTAAAAGTTACAATGTTTTGTGAAATATAGGCCCCTGAACAGAAGACTATTTGCAAGAAAGGAAAGAAGTAATTTTGTTTTTAAAAGTGGAATGCCCACTGAACAAAATACTATTTGTTAGAGAGGGTGAAATACCTAGGAAGAGAGAAAAAACTTGTATGAGCGACAGTGAGAATGAGAATGAATGGATTGAGTGAACGAACAGGTGGAGAGATATTACATGTGTATCCTCAAATTATTTGGTGGCAGAAAAACTGGAGAGAGAGAGAGAGAGAGAGAGAGAGAGAGAGAGAGAGAGAGAGAGAGAGAGAGAGAGAGAGAGAGAGAGAGAGAGTGAGAGAAGGAGGAGAGGTTAAAGTTTGTTTTCTTTAACACCACATTGATTACTTAATCATCAGCTATTGGATTATCCTTAGCTGCAAGCCTGAAGGTATCATTTATATGCACTTTCCCACAGATAGGACAGGTCAGGTCAGGTCATAGGGTTTTACGTGCACATTCAGAACAAGCTGTTGTAGCGCACGCCTGTCGTGGGCACAAGAGCCGGCCTTGGCCGGCTCCTCCGTCCATGACAGGAAAGGTGGGGGGGGGGGGGGGGGGGGGGGAGAGGGGAGAGGAGGGACCGCCTGCACTGGCAGGTGCAAGGGAGCACCAGCAGCCTGATCGAATCAGTAGCAGGCGGGTGGGTGGTGGTGGTGCTATGGAATTTTGAATGGAGCCGTTAATGCCAAAGAGAAAGGGTGAGCAATTTTGATTGAGGAAATTTGGCGCAATTTGTGAATGGTCGGTTGAAAGGTAAATGGGACAGGACAGCATATACAATGGCTTTTTATAATGCAGACATAGGGGCATTAATTGGCTGGGATGAGAAACAGTTTAAAACCCAGTCATGTGTTTGTCAAGAAGATAACTAGGTGAGTGAGAATAGGAGAAAGAGAGGGATATATAAATATATATGTGCTGAGCGAATGACTGAGCAAATGAGAAGAGATGAAAAATGATGGTGATAAAGGAGAGAACAAGTGGGATGGGGGGTAGGGTGGGGGGGTAGGGTGGGGGAAGGGAGATCGGATTTGTAATAGTGTATGAAAAATTAGGACCTCTGAGATGTATTTTAGAGCATTATGGAATTAAAGTATGACAGAATCACAAGCTAAATAGCAGATGAGATAATTTTGTTGTGGTTTTTAGTAAATTTTCACCTGCTAGGTCTAAAAAATGGACTGCGTTTTCCTTTTCGCAGGCCACCATTTCGAGGCATGGGGATGGATAAAGTGAGAGTGGAAGAAAGAGAGGATGAGAATGAGTAAGTGAAATAGGGAGAGAGAGAGAGTGAGCAAGTGAGTGACAGTGGGAGAAAAAGTGACTGAGTGAGTGAAACAGAGTTGGGGAAAAGAAAGAGAGAGAATGACAATGTGAGAAAGTGAGTGGTGAGAGAGGAAGTGTGAGAAAGTGACAGTGGGAGAAAGTGAGTGATAGTGAGTGAGTGTGGGAGAGTGACAGCGTGAGAAAGTGAGTGATAGTGAGAGGGAGTGTGAGAGAGTGACAGTGACAGTGTGAGAAAGTGAGTGAATAAATGTGTGACAGTGAGAGAAAGTGAGTGAATAAGTGACAGTGAGAGGGAGTGTGAGAAAGTGAGTGAATCATTGATAGTGAGAGGGAGTGTGAGAGAGTGACAGTGGGAGAGTGACAGTGGGAGAAAGTTAGTGATAGTGAGGAGAGGGAGTGTGAGAGTGACAGTGGGAGAAAGTGAGTGATAGTGAGGAGAGGGAGTGCGAGAGTGATAATGGGAGAAAGTGAGTAATAGTGAGGAGAGGGAGTGTGGGAGAATGACAGTGGGAGAAAGTAAGTGATAGTGAGAGAGGGAGTGTGGGAGAGTGACAGTGGGAGAAAGTGAGTGATAGTGAGAGAGCGAGTGTGGGAGAAAGTGAGTGATAGTGAGGAGAGGGAGTGTGGGAGAGTGACAGAGGGAGAAAGTGAGTGATAGTGAGAGAGCGACAGTGGAAGAAAGTGAGTGATAGTGAGTAGAGGGAGTGTGGGAGAGTGACAGTGGGAGAGGGAGTGTGAGAGTGACAGTGGGAGAAAGTGAGTGATAGTGACGAGAGGGAGTGTGGGAGAGTGAGTGGGAGAAAGTGTTTTGATTTTTTTTTAAATAATATTTATTCAAATAAATGAAGTGGATCGACTTATATAAATGCCTCTTCACAAATAAGCATGTAAAAACATTGGTTGAAATGCCAAAAAAATCCTGAGTTCAATTATAAAAACGTTTATCTAATTTTGAAAAATAAGCTTGTTGACAGTTTAATAATGCTCAGCTATATTTTGCATTACCGTATTTTCCCGTGTATTATGCGCACTTTTTTTCCAGAAAATACAGGTTAAAAATGGGGGTGCGCACTATACATAGCGATAGAAAAAATATCTTTTAAAAATGTCCAACGATCACCCATGAAAAATCGCTGATCGGTAGTTTACGGTACTTTACAGGTTATTGATAGTGTTCATTACAACGAAACGCCAAAACCCTCTTAAAAATCGCTTTTCACTTGTGATGGTTGTAATAAATGCAAAATAAATCTACAAAAGTATCCATACCTCGCCAAAAAGTGCACAAAAATTACAAAACTGGACCGTAAATATTTTTAATTTCCATGAGATTTAATTCGGCAAACCGGAAATATACACCACTATTATAAATTTAGAAATCTCGCGCATTCACGTTAGCCACGAGAACGAAATGTAATATGCTATATTTTTGTTTTTATATATTTATTAGTCATTTACAGTGTATGGGGTATATAACTTTGTTTTGATTTATGCACGTGTGAGTCTGTGACATGTAAGTACGCAAGTACTAGCCTTTGTTTAATGTGACATGTAGGTCTATGTACTCAAATACCTAACTTAAGTTTTGTTTCTTGGTTTCTTGAATATACCGCTTCTTTCGCTTTTCGTTAATTTTGGTGACGGGGGGAAAGCGGTACATCTTGCATTCACTGTCGATTTTGTGGTTTAAAAAAACGGTGTGCATTATATTGTGGTTCATGGTTTTTTTCTTGGAATAAACGTTCAAAGTGGGGGGTGCGCATTATACACCGGTGCGCATAATACATGGGAAAATACGGTAAACAAAAAACTTTGCTGATTTGACAAAAGACAACTTAAAGCGACAGGCTCAAAGATTACACGGTGAATTACATGCCCACAAAAACTTGCAACACAGTACTTCATTTACTACAGTAACTATTAAATTTATATTACACGAGTTGTAAGATAGTAACGGACATGATGTATTATTCTATTTCTTACATATCCTCAAAAACCTTTTTTTAAAGCAAATTTTTACATCTTTTTAGACTAAAAGTTATTTGCAGCCATAGCTTGCACTTAAGCATCACAGACAAATGATTATCAGGTTAACCATACGTAACAGTGTAATCGATTTCGATCATGCTGTTTTTTCATTGGATGTATGGCATTGGTGACCTGGTCATCACCTAAGGGCAGCCAGTTGTATGTGTTTAAATTGTTAACACATGTACATGTGTCAAAAATAATTAATGATGTTCTGTAAGAAAATTAATTATAAAACGTACAGTACTGAAATACAATATGGTCCTTGTAACTATAATCATGAGAAAGCATCTTTAAACCCTATTGTTGTGATTACAAATCAACATATTATGTTTTGTTGAAAAAGTTAAAAGTTCATTTTGTTTAACGAGACCACTAGAGCTTATTGGTTTATTAATTATCGGCTACTGGATGTCAAAGATTGGTAATTTTGACATACAATGTATATAGTCTTAGAGACCTGCTTATATTTTTTCATTAGTAGCAAGGGATCTTTTATATGCACCATCCCATAGACAGGATAGCACATACCATTGCCGTGGTTCACTGGCTGGAACTAGATAAATGAAGATAACACAGTACTTACTTTGAGCCCAAATCAGTGAATACCCAAACACACTGGCACTGATGAATATTACCACGAATGAACTCATGACATCATTAAGATATTCCTCTTAAGAAACATAAACATCATCAAGTTGCACTCCAGCAAACATGTACGATGGAGATGAAGATCGTAATTCCTCGTTTTAGTCTTTTTGGAACAAACAAAAGACATCACATGTAAATAAAGAAAGGAATATTTAGATTTTTTATATTATTAAATGACCCGGCCATCAGCACATACAATTTAAACTATATATGGCTATTAAGGGTGTCTAACAGTTATTTTGACACTGCATGAACATTTAATGGGTTGCGGGAGAGCGGCTACTACACATAGGTGTACGGGGCTCCTATTTTTGTAAGGGGCCAGGCTGATTTTTGCCTGAATTAAACAAAAGTACCTGAATCTGGATTACAACATTTATTCATATTAGCATTACTGCCAAACAGCTATATATAGGGTTGCAAACGAATTGCCATGCATTTTTACATGGGTTACAACTAATATTATGGGTAGAATAATGAAATTACATTGTGAAAAGTGTTCAGGCCAGCTAATTTTTCCCAAATTTCTCTATTGTTTTTGCCTTAATTAAAGGATTTTGTTCAAGTCGGGGGGGGGGGGGGGGGGGGGGGGCGGGCGGGCAGTTTTTGACGTTTTTGTTAAGCATAGAAATACTAATAAAAAGGTAGGTATTTGAATAACAACTCTGTTTATAAATATTGATATGCTTTAGAACCGAGTGCTTATGCTCACCTAAACTGGTTCACCCATGTTAAATAATTTTAGTTTTGTCTGAAGTTGAAAGAAAAGTAAAAGTGTTTTGGAAATATAACCCGTCCCCCCAAAAAAACCCCCAACCAAAACCCAACCTATTTTTGTGTGCAAGTTACAAAACAGTCGGCTCAGAAATAAAATTAAATAACTTGTAGTAAATTCCATAGTATGAAAAAAGGCTTTCCCTGTCAGTGTTGCTTGGACTATAGGGCCTAGGTGTGCGTGTGTGTGCGCGTGTGTGTGTGCGCGTGTGTGTGTGTGTGCGCGTGCGTGTGCGAGATGGAAATGTTGCAAAGGTGGGGGGTCCAGACTGTGGCGAGTGAAATTTCGGGGCTATCACGGAAAATATATTAATAAAAATAAAATTCGCTTATGAAATACAAGAAAGCCCCAATATTCAGAAGCTCCTATACGTAAATAATATTAACCTAATTTAAAAACACTTAAAACTTAACAATGTTCTAATATTATGCACCAATTACCAAATTGTTTTCACATCCGTTGTCTCAACATTGACAGGTCGAAGTTGGTTCATAAAAACGTCATATCCGTTTACGTTTGGGCCGGGAATCTTGGTCCTACTAAAACTAAAGACACAGATGATGCATTAGGCAGTCCTGGTTAGTTAACCATCAAATATGCTGCAACGGATTCAATGTCGATGCATAAATATTTCGTATTGGCTATTCACCTACGTTTACCAAGAACGAGCGATGCTAAGTTTCGCGAACTAGGGTTTGATCCCGATGTGATCATATCTAATTAACACGCAGTTTATAAACCAGTCAAGCGGACGTTTTTATGCTGTCTAGCTCACAGGTACCCCCAACCAATAATTCCAAGCGTGCTATAGTTATGTCATATAATAACTATAGTATATTAGTACGTTGAGTTTCTGTTTGGGGGTACTGGTGGTCTGGCTTTAAAAGCACTGGAAGGAAGGAAAATGTTTTATTTAACGACGCACTCAACACATTTTATTTACGGCTATATGGCGCATGAGCGTCATTTGGTGGGGGACAGGGGGGACATGTCCCCCCACTTTTAGCAGTGTGGGGGGACAGAATATCTGATGTCCCCCCCCACACTTTACTCTAAATAATGTTCTCAGACAGCCACAATGACTCATTTTTCAAAATGTTATGGGGGGGGGGGGGGGGCATGCCCCCAGACCCCCGTAGAGTCGCTTCACTCCTAGGGCGCTCGCGTTTTCCTTGCAAATGACGCCCATGATATGGCGCCGGACATATTGTTAAGGAACACACAGATAATGAGAGAGGAAACCCGCTGTCGCCACCCCATGGGCTACTCATTTCGATTAGCATCAAGGGATCTTTTATATGCACCATCCCACAGACAGGATAGCACATACCACGGCCTTTGATATACCAGTCCTGGTGCACAGGCTGGAGCGAGAAATAGCCCAATGGGCTCACCGACAGGGATCGATCCCAGACCGACCGCGCATCAAGGGAACGCTTTACCACTCAGTCTGGGCTACCGGCCTCGGTGGCGTCGTGGCAGGCCATCGGTCTACAGGCTGGTAGGTACTGGGTTCGGATCCCAGTTGAGGCATGGGATTTTTAATCCAGATACCGACTCCAAACCCTGAGTGAGTGCTCCGCAAGGCTCAATGGGTAGGTGTAAACCACTTGCACCGACCAGTGATCCATAACTGGTTCAACAAAGGCCATGGTTTGTGCTATCCTGCCTGTGGGAAGCGCAAATAAAAGATCCCTTGCTGCCTGTCGTAAAAAAGAGTAGCCCATGTGGCGACAGCGGGTTTCCTCTTAAAAAATCTGTGTGGTCCTTAACCATATGTTTGACGCCATATAACCGTAAATAAAATGTGTTGAGTGCGTCGTTAAATAAAACACTTCTTTCTTTTCTTTCAGTCTGGGCTACGTCCCGCCCCAAAAACATCGGAGACATAACTGGAACCGTCATTGATTACGTTAGTTCCACACAGAAATTCAAATTGTCATCCTATTTTTAGCAGAACCCCTGCACGTTTTAATTAAGCACAGTTACTGTAGTAGTTGGTATTAGTACAAAACGAAACAAATATTTTATCACAACAAAAACTGTTACTTTTATCATCGGTGCAAATTGTGGAACGGAATGAAAAGTTGGGTGCACATCAAACTTGACGTGCTGAAATACTATATTTGTTGTACTGCTACCATGATTCTGAATTATGCTGAAGTGTGTAACAGTTTATTAATGCATTACTTTTGTTTGCTTCAAAATGAAAATGAATGTTAAAGCCGCTAACCCTAGTTCTGGAACAGTGCTAGTCCGTATGAACAAGAAACGGCTCGAATCTAGCCCGAGTACTCTGACTGTAAGAGAGCTAGACTGATCGATGTAAAGGTATTTGACGTCAAACATAGGATTGTTGTGGTATTAGAGCGGAAATCTTTGCCAACTTTTTGGTTGTCGGGAATTGCCAAAAAAATACATAGCTTGGTCTCTGACTGTAAAGAGAGCGTATTTATGTCCAAATGTCCGTCTAGCTATCTTACAATCAGAGTACTCGGGCTAGCTCGAACCGTGCGTTTAGTATGACCAAGGACAAGACCCAACGTAAACGGATATGACGTTTCTATGAAGCATCTTCGTCCTGTCAAGGTTGCGACAACGGACGTAGAAACTGTGGAACCGGTACATCATCAAGCTTGTTAAGTTTTAAGATATTTTGAAATTAGTTGTTATTATTAACGTAATGACTTATTAATAGTTAATCGGCTTGCAGTCCCTGTTGGTCATCCGTACGAAAGCAGACCGTTGTTGGCCCACCATCAATTGAATCGTTGGTCCACAGTAACTTTTCGCACCTTTGTTTTGGCTTGGTACACACTAAAAATATGATATCTTGTCGTAATTTCACTTCAGATGCATATTTCATAAATAGTAAAAAAAAAAAATTACAAGATTTTTTTCAAACACTTCAGGTGTATTAGTAATGTTCAAACAAAAAACTTGGTAGCAATTTTACATTGGAATTTTCCAGTGCAACCCCTGCAATTAAGAAATAGTCTATGGCAAAAACAAAACAAAACTGAATAGGGGCCTATAGTGTAAGGAAAAATGGTGTTGCAGAGAATTAAAAACTCTACAGCATTGCCTTACAGTGTTATTAAAATGGAAACATCATATTCTGGACCTATTGAATTCCATCCCATAAACAGGAAAACGCTACTGCAAACCAACAATTGGATAAATTTAACAACAACATTGTTTACATGTAGTTTTCCGGAAAACATTTTCAGAATATTTTGAGATATTAAGCTGCAGGGCTTCAAGAATTTTTATAAAATCCACTAGCCATGGGACCAGTGATTAAACTATTTTTACTAGCCACAATTAAAAAATCACTAGCCCTACTTTACTTTGTTAATACAATTTTACTAAATAATAGTAATAATCAAATATGTCGCCTAAAGAGGGAGATTATAAACACTAACATTAGGGGTTGGGTATGGGCAGAATATTCATATTTACAAAATAGACTTAACTACAACATTTGACTCTTTTTTTTTCTCTTTTTTTTTTCACTAGCCATCTGGCATGGCAATAGTAGTTATTTACTAGCCCAGCATTGAATATCTCTAGCCATGTGAGTGGGGCTACCATAATCTAGAAGCCCTGATTAAGCTGAAATTTTGTGTATAGCTTTATGTACTGCTACAGATCAAGTTTGACATTCATGATGATTTACCCATTTTTGATGGAGTTATTGTCCTTGAACTTAGGAGATAAGAAAATTTGTTTTCCAGACTCTTTTTTTTTTTGACAATGCCTGAAGATACTGACATGAAATTTTGTATATAGCTATAAAATGTACTGTTGCAGATCAAGTTTAACTTTCATGGAGATTTACCTCTTTTTGTTTTTACAGAGTTAGGGCCCTTGAATTGAGATGACCAAAAAAAAATAAAAAATTGTCGGGCCTGATAGGGGACTATGTAAATACTCTCAGAAATCTTAATTGTTTATTATTGTGATGTTTACTACGTACTGACCATAACATCGGAGGTCCAATAGATGTTATAATGTTAAAACATTTACCTTGGTAAACTGACTGTCTCCAATGGGTATATACTCTTCAAAAGAAGAAACGCAAAACCACATTGTCGTAACATTTGGAGAATTGATTTAATTATTGAATGGTGAGTCCGATAACTACCAAATGTTGGAGGATTGTTCACAATTCACTCTAGTCCATTGTGAGTAAGTGATAGAACACACCACCAAGGTCAAGGTCATCTGGAGTCAATACCGGGTGTGGCCTCCGCGTGTGTTGACAACTGCCTGGCACCGCCTGCCCATTGAAGCAACCAGAGTATGGATGACGTCCCGGGGGATGGTGGCCCACTCGGCCTGCAAGGCTGCTGCCAGCTCGGTCTGTGGTTGTCGCTGTCGGAGGCGGCGGTCCAACTCGTCCCATAGATGCTCAATTGGGTTCAAATCCGGTGATATCGATGGCCAAGGAAGGACATTAATGTTGTTGTTCTGTAGGAAAGCCGTTGTGAGACGTGCTGTGTGAGGCCTGGCGTTGTCATGTTGGAACACTGCGTTGGCGTTGGCCATAACTGGAACGATGTGTGGCCGGAGGATCTGGTCAATGTAGCCCTGTGCATTCATGTTGCCCTGCACGTGGACCAGGTCAGTTCTGCCAGTGTGTGAGATGGCTGCCCACACCATGACACTACCCCCGCCGAATCTGTCCACTTCCTGCACGCAGTTTGCCGCATAACGTTCACCACGACGCCTATACACGCGACATCTTCCATCATGACGTCGGAGCAGAAATCGGGGACTCGTCACTGAACCACACCTGTCTCCATCGCAGTTGAGGCCATTGTCGATGAATCTGGCACCACTGCAGTCGGAGTCGACGGTGTTGTGGTGTTAAGATGACACCTCGAAACTGGACGTCTGGCACGAATTCCTACCTCACGTAGGCGGTTCCGTACGGTCTGGTCGGATATCCTGCGCAAACCTGGTATTGCTGCGGCTGTGGAGTGGCAGTAGTCAATCGTTCCCGAAGGTGGCGTACCCGGATGTAGCGGTCCTGCCCGGGGGTAGAGACCCGTGGTCGACCGGATCTAGGGAGGTCACGTGTTGATCCATGTTGCTGGTAACGGTCCCACAGTCTGGAGATGGTGCTTGGGGACACATGGAATGCCCTGGCAACGGCCGTTCTGGATTCGCCTGCGTCTAGTCGGCCGATGGCATTGTTTCTCTGCGGTTCACTGAGACGTGGCATGTCCTGGATTGTCAACTGTCGGCCAGATACAGAGGCCAGGCAAGCGAACACCCTGCACTTTTATACTGTCGGTGTTCATGTTGCACGTGCAGACAACGCACGTGCAGTGGTGACATGGTTTGCACGTGGCTGCGTTTTTGCGAATATTCACATTTTGAAACTTTATTTTACAGTAGCTGCGTTTTATCGAATGTAACCGTGGGAATGTGTTTGGGACATGCAATGACCTTATATTCACAAAGCATGAACCGGTAGGAAACATAAAATCGGAGTTATAACCCATTTGTACCCTTTTGCGTTTCTTTTTTTGAAGAGTATATTTTACCACTCATCGATTACTGCTGTGAAATTTGGGGAAACTAATCAGGATGGATTAGAACGTTTACTAAAACTGCAAAAGAGAGCTGTAAGGATGATATTAGATGTAGATCTTATTACTCCATCTGCTCCATTATTTAAACAGTTAAAATGGATGACAATGGAAACACGAATCCACTATCATAAATGTTAACAAATTTATAAATATCTACACAGTGATATATTGGAGAAAACAATTTCTACAACCTTTGAAATGTAGAGGATCAAAATCTATTAATTCCAAAACCTAAAATGTCTATTTAAACACGCCAAATAGGGCTTCAGGGAAGATTAGCTTTTGCTAACTGTTACCCTCACTAAATAAAGAATTTATTATTATTATGATGATGTCAGTTGACAATATTGGCCTGTAGTCCCTTTTGCTCATCTGTACAACAGCGAGGTCAGGGTCACTGCCGGCCCATCATCATCAAATGTGAATATTATATAAAAAGATGATCCACTATGCCTAATCTTTTAGGGTTATCCTGCTTTGTGAAAAGTGGATATTAAGTGGAATAGATGTGTGACTTTTAGGTTTTAAGGCGGTCTGGCATCAGGTCACATTTGGCAAATTGGCCGACATTGGGAATAATTCTTCACTGTCACCTATATACCGGTATATGTAGCTGTAACAAAAAAAAACAAAAAAACAAAAAAATTGATGTTACTGGATTAGACTGATGCTGCATAGTAGATTTTGTTCTAAATTAGACAATCTGATATCTGACAATCATAATATTAATGTTGGCTAGAAATCGGGGTCACAGTCTACCCAAAGTTAAGCTAGTATCACCACATATGCTAGCTGCTCCAAAATATCTTTTAATTAGTAAATTATGGCAGTGATGTGAGAGTATCATTTAGAGAATAACTAACGAGCTACGGGGAATTATGAATTATCTGTCCTGAGTGAATGAATGTTGTAAACCCGAGCCTTTGGCGAGGGTTTTACAACATTCATTCACGAGAAACAGATAATTCGTAACTCCTTGTAGCGAGTTGGTTATTCTCTTTATTACCCATTGTCAATTTTAACTGATTTTTAATGTAAAAATTCGTCTGCAGTCTACAACAAAGCCATCAGCCATTACGTCATATAATCTTACGCACATTACATGACGTAATTTAAGTGACGTCATAGCATAACGGTGTTCTTTTTACAGCCAAATGTTTACAGTACAAAATAATACGACTGTATTTGCATTTGAAAATAATTGTTTTTATATATTACTAAAGCCGCTGCTTATGAAAATATACCATTTCATGTTTACGAAACAAATGAGTCTATTTGTTTTTGTAAATCTTTGTAGATCCTATAACATACGTGTAATCGGAATCATGAATGGAAACATATGAATGAAAGTGAAGTTCCGGCCATGCCAAGCAACCAACCAAACGTCATGATTTTTAAGCCAGCCAATCAGTAGCTGTAGAAGCAATCTGCACACTGTGCAGAGATCGAAAAAATATTACCCTGTATATTTGAGCCCATATGGGTAATAAATATGAATATGAATAGAAGCTGAAGGCAGGATGTAGCCCAGTTGTAAAGTGCATCCTTGATGCGCAGTTGGTCTAGGATCGACACCCGTTGGTGGACCCATTGAGCTATTTTTCGTTCCAGCCAGTGCTCCATGGCTGGTATATCAAAGGCCGTGGTATGTGCTATCCTGTCTGTGGTATGGTGCATTGCAAAAGTAATCAAATACAGTTTATAGATTAATCAATTGAGAGAATATAATTCCAGTTTTTGTTACAGATCTGTCGTATTCATTTACTATGTTGCACTGACCAAGTGATTAACTTGAGTACACTTCCTGCAGGCAAATATTAATTTTTTTATTCTTCAGCTATAGGAAGGATGGAATTTTTTTACCGTTATATGTCGGGGATTCTAGATTATGGTAGCCCCACTCCCATGGCTAGCGATATTCAGTGTTGGGCTAGTAAATAACTACTATTGCCATACCCAACGGCTAGTGAATTGTTTTTGTCAAATGTTGCAGTTCTCTATTTTGTAAACATGAATATCATGCCCCCACCCCCAATGTTAGTGTTTTTAAGCTATATCTATCTCTTTAGGTGACATCCAATTTTTACTATTATTTAGTAAAATTGTGTTAACTTAAAGTAAAGAAGGGCTAGTGAATGTTTAATCATGGCTAGTAAATTTTTTAAATCACTGATCCCATTGCTAGTGGATTTTATATAAATTCTAGAAACCCTGTATGTCATTGGATTTATGGTTAAGGATGCCTCACATAATGAGAGAAAACCCACTGCCACCATGCAATTGGCTACACTTTCTAATTAACAGCAAGGGATCTTTTATATACAACATCTCATAGACAGGATAGTACAAACCACAGTCTGATACACTAGTTGAGGACCACTAGCTGGCTTGAATGAATAATAGGCCCACCAGCAGGGATCGATCCTAGACCAACCGTGCATCAGATGAATGCTTTACCACTGGGTTATGTCCCGCCCCTCTGTCCCAGCCAGAGTCCTGGGACACCAAAGACCATGGTATGTACTATCCTGTCTATAGGTAACGTAAGTACATATTCTTTGTGTCCCTCAACCAAAGGGGTGGGATATAGCCAGTGTTTCTGCCAGAAAGAAATTTTTGGGTATGGCGCTATGGAATTGAATGCAACCACAGTCAACGGGGGATATGGGGGGCCTCCCCCAGACAGAAAATGGGTTACGTTTAGGGTTAGGGTTAAGAAAATCATAGAGTAATGATAAGTGTAATTAATTTTGTCAAAAGGTTAAAGCCGCACACCCTAGTTCCATCCAGCGAAAATAAATTATAATCTGGTTAATCTACAAACCTGTAACACACTTAGATCACGTTTTTATCAAATGGAGTGAGAAAGCAGGTTTTATATCGATAAATACCATGGGAATCCCCATGTCCCAATTGCTTGAAATAATTTTGAAAGTTAGTATTCTGATGTCACCGGTAGATGTCGCTCGAAGCACAACAATGCCTACGTCACGACAAATTTCACAGACTTGGGGTGCATTCCTTTCACCTCTCCTGGACATGTTCCAACTGTTCTGTCCTGGTTGTATCCCCTCTCCAGATATCGTAAGACTTAGCAAAATTATTGGTTTTAAGGGTTTGTAACGTTTTGTATTGAGACACTTACTTGTCTGAACTTTGTTACTGAAAATGTTCACAAACTGAAGAAAAATCTCACAAATGAACAACAACAAATCGGATGTTGATTTCGCGAACCGTGCACGAGAAAACAAACCGAACCAAAATGATAACAGTCACGTGGTATACCAATGTCTGTGACAATGAAATGGAAATATCCCCTCTAAAAATAGATTAGACCTTGTCTGCTCAACGGTTTTTTCTCAGAGGCCCGTGCCATTTTATGAAAAACGAAAAATGCATTTTGTGGTATTACAAAAACCAGGATTACCAGGATTACCAAAAAATACTTCAGGTGAATGGAAATGTATATTCTAAATAATAAACGGTAAGTAAAGTGCAATTTTATTTGTGAAAAAATGGGTTTAATAGCGAAAAACAACGCCGTAATGGTTAACAACTAGCCGTAACTAGGGTGTGTCCCTTTAACTTAAAAAAAAAATTGTGTATGGCACCATACCCGTTTTACCCTCTGGCAGAAACCCTGATAGCCTAGTGGTAAAGCACTTGCTTGATGTGCGGTCGGTGTGGGATCGATCCCCGTCAGTGGGCCCATCAGGCTATTTCTCATTCCAGCCAGTGCACCACGACTGATATATCAACGGCCATGGTATGTGAAGTCATGACTGTTGGATGGTGCATATAAAAGATCTCTTGCTACTAATTAATGGGAAAATGTAGCGGGTTTCCTCTCTAAGACTATATATAAAAATTACCAAATGTTTGACATTCAATTAGCCGATGATTAATAAATCAGTGTGCTCTAGTGGTGTCATTAAACAAAACAAACTTTAACCCTCAACCAAGTGCAAGAAATAACTTTTGGACACCACATAGTATTAGTTTGAAATACACATGTATGCTGATATATGTCATTAAAAAAAAGCCTTAATATTCCTCTCCTTTATTTACATGTGATTTGTTGTCTGTTCTAGAAAGAATAAAAAGAAGAATTGTAAACACTTGTCTGTTTGCCGAATAGTAACTTCATGATGTTTGTGCGTTCTAAAAGGAACATCTGAATTCATGATGTCATGTGGTCATTTATTGTTCTTCTGCACCATTGTGTTTGGGTATACGTTGGTTTGGTCTCAAAGTAAGTCTACAGTGTTACATCAATTTATTGTTGGGGCAGGTGGGTGGCAGGATGTAGTCCAGTTGTAAAGTGCTCACCTTTTTAAAGTGGACTGGGTTTTTTCCCTACGTCCCAACCAGTTTTTCCATAAACATGCTCTCAGTCACTCATTTACTCTCGGCTCTTCCACAGTCTCTCACTTAATTTCATTCTCCTTCCACTGTCACTGTCACTTTATTTTCCATTACTTCCATTCACTGTTTCACTCACTCACACACTCAAATTTGTCTCCTTGTCACTCACTCTCACACTGTCAATCTTTCTCCCCTGTCACTCACTCTTCCACTGTCATTTTTTCTTCCATTGTCACTCACTCTCCCTGTTACACTTTCTCCCTGTCATACTTTCTCCCCCATCAATCTTTCTCCCACTTTCACTCGCTCTTCCATTGACATTGTTTCTCCCTGTCACTCGCTCTCCCACTGTCACTTACCTTTCCACTGACACTCTTTCTACGATTGTTACTCTTTCTCCCTGTCACTCTCCACTGTCTCTCTTCTATTGTCACTCACTTCCCCACTGTCACTCTTTCTCTCACTTTCCCACTCTTACTTTTTCTCCTACTGTCATTCTTTCTCCCTGTCACTCACTCTTCCACTGTCACTCTTTCTCCCCCATCATTCTCCCACTGTCATTCTTCTACTTTCACTCACACTTCTATTGTTACTCTTTCTTCCCCATCACTCTTCCACTGTCACTCTTTCTCTTCCATCATTCCCTCACTGTCACTCTTTCTTCCCCATCACTCTTCCACTGTCACTCTTTCTCCCCCATCACTCTCTCACTGTCACTCTTTCTTCCCCATCACTCTTCCACTGTCACTCTTTCTCCCCCATCACTCTCTCACTGTCACTCTTTCTTCCCCATCACTCTTCCACTGTCACTCTTTCTCCCACTTTCACTCGCTCTCTCACTGTCACTCTTTCTCCCTGTCTGTCACTCTCTCACTGTCACTCTTTCTTCCCCATCACTCTTCCACTGTCACTCTTTCTTCCCCATCACTCTTCCACTGTCACTCTTTCTTCCCCATCACTCTTCCACTGTCACTCTTTCTCCCACTTTCACTCACTCTATCACTGTCCACTCTTTCTCCCTGTCTGTCACTCTCTCACTGTCACTCTTTCTCCCCATCACTCTCCCACTGTCACTCTTTCTTCCTTCCCATCACTCTTCCACTGTCACTCTTTCTTCCCCATCACTCTTCCACTGTCACTCTTTCTCCCACTTTCACTCGCTCTATCACTGTCACTCTTTCTCCCTGTCTGTCACTCTCTCACTGTCACTCTTTCTTCCCCATCACTCTTCCACTGTCACTCTTTCTTCCCCATCACACTTCCACTGTCACTCTTTCTCCCACTTTCACTCGCTCTATCACTGTCACTCTTTCTCCCGTCTCTGTCACTCTCTCACTGTCACTCTTTTCTTCCCCATCACTCTTCCACTGTCACTCTTTCTTCCCCATCACGCTTCCACTGTCACTCTTTCTCCCACTTTCACTCGCTCTATCACTGTCACTCTTTCTCCCTGTCTGTCACTCTCTCACTGTCACTCTTTCTTCCCCATCACTCTTCCACTGTCACTCTTTCTTCCCCATCACTCTCCCACTGTCACTCTTTCTTCCCCATCACTCTCCCACTGTCACTCTTTCTTCCCCATCACTCTCCCACTGTCACTCTTTCTTCCCCATCACTCTCCCACTGTCACTCTTTCTTCCCCATCACACTTCCACTGTCACTCTTTCTCCCACTTTCACTCGCTCTATCACTGTCACTCTTTCTCCCTGTCTGTCACTCTCTCACTGGCACTCTTTCTTCCCCATCACTCTTCCACTGTCACTCTTTCTTCCCCATCACTCTCCCACTGTCACTCTTTCTTCCCATCACTCTCCCACTGTCACTCTTTCTTCACTTCCCCATCACTCTCCCACTGTCACTCTTTCTTCCCCATCACTCTCCCACTGTCACTCTTTCTTCCCCATCACTCTTCCACTGTCACTCTTTCTTCCCCATCACTCTTCCACTGTCACTCTTTCTCCACTTTCACTCGCTCTATCACTGTCCACTCTTTCTCCCTGTCTGTCACTCTCTCACTGTCACTCTTTCTTCCCATCACTCTTCCACTGTCACTCTTTCTTCCCCATCACTCTCCCACTGTCACTCTTTCTTCCCCATCACTCTCCCACTGTCACTCTTTCTTCCCCATCACTCTTCCACTGTCACTCTTTCTTCCCCATCACTCTTCCACTGTCACTCTTTCTCCCACTTTCACTCGCTCTATCACTGTCACTCTTTCTCCCTGTCTGTCACTCTCTCACTGTCACTCTTTCTTCCCCATCACTCTTCCACTGTCACTCTTTCTTCCCCATCACTCTCCCACTGTCACTCTTTCTCCCACTTTCACTCGCTCTCTCACTGTCACTCTTTCTCCCTGTCTGTCACTCTCTCACTGTCATTCTTTCTTCCCCATCACTCTTCCACTGTCACTCTTTCTTCCCCATCACTCTCCCACTGTCACTCTTTCTCCCACTTTCACTCGCTCTATCACTGTCACTCTTTCTTCCCCATCACTCTTCCACTGTCACTCTTTCTCCCCCATCACTCTTCCACTGTCACTCTTTCTTCCCCATCACTCTTCCACTGTCACTCTTTCTCCCTGTCTGTCACTCTCTCACTGTCACTCTTTCTTCCCCATCACTCTTCCACTGTCACTCTTTCTCCCACTTTCACTCGCTCTATCACTGTCACTCTTTCTCCCTGTCTGTCACTCTCTCACTGTCATTCTTTCTTCCCCATCACTCTCCCACTGTCACTCTTCCCCATCACTCTTCCACTGTCACTCTTTCTCCCACTTTCACTCGCTCTCTCACTGTCACTCTTTCTCCCTGTCTGTCACTCTCCCACTGTCACTCTTTCTTCCCCATCACTCTTCCACTGTCACTCTTTCTTCCCCATCACTCTTCCACTGTCACTCTTTCTCCCACTTTCACTCGCTCTATCACTGTCACTCTTTCTCCCTGTCTGTCACTCTCTCACTGTCATTCTTTCTCCCTGTCTGTCACTCTCTCACTGTCACTCTTTCTTCCCCATCTCTCTCCCACTGTCACTCTTTTTACCACTGTTACTCTTTCTCCCATTGTCACTCACTCTCCCACTGTCATTCATTCTCCCACTGTCACTTTTACTCTCACTGTTTCTCACTCTCTGCCATTGTCACTCACTCTTACACTGTTACTCTTTCTCCCGAGGGGTGGGACGTAACTTAGTGGTAAAGTGCTCGCTTGATGCACGGTTGGTCTGGGATCGATCCCTGTCGGTGGCCCATTGGGCTATTTCTCGTTCCAGCCAGTACACCATAACTGGTATAGGCCGTGGTATGTGCTATCATGTCTGTGTGATGGTGCATATACAAGATCCCTTGTTACTAATGAAAAAAATGTAGCAGGTTTCCTTTCTAAGACTATATGTCAAAATTACCATATGTTTGACATCCAATACAGTGTTATCTCAATTTATTGTTGGGGCAGGTGGGTGGCAGGTCATAGTCCAGTTGTAAAGTGCTCACCTTTTTAAAGTGGACTTGTTTTGCCCCCCGCATCCCAACCAGTTTTTGAACATACATGCTCTCAATCACTCACTCGCTCATTTTCTCTCAGCTCTTCCACTGTCTCTCACTTTCATTTTCCTTCCACTGTCACTCTCCTTTTATTTTTCATTACTTCCATTCACTGTCTCACTCACTCATACACTCAAATTTCTATGCTTGTCACTCACTCTCACACTGTCAATCTTTCTCCCCTGTCACGTTTTCTCCCATTGTCACTCACTCTCCCTGTCACACTTTCTCCCCCATCAATCTTTCTCCCACTGTCACATGTTCTTCCACTGACACTTTTTCTTCCACTGACACTCACTCTCCCACTGTCATTCTTTTCCCCTGTCACTTTCCCACTGTCACTTTCTACCACATTCACTCACTCTCCCACTGTCACTCTTTCTCCCACTGTCATTCTTTCTCCCTGTCTCTCTTCCACTGTCACTCTTTCTTTCCCATCACTCTCACTGTCACTCTTTCTCCACCTTTCACTCACTCTCCCACTCGTTCTTTCTCCCTGTCACTTTCCCACAGTCACTCTTTCTTCCCCATCACTCTCCCACTGTGACTCTTTCTTCCCCGTCACTCTCCCACGTGGACTCTTTCTTCCCCATTACTCTCCCACTGTCACTCTTTTTCCCATTTTCACTCACTCTCCCACTCATTCTTTCTCCCTGTCACTCACTTTCCCACTGTCACTCTTTCTCCCCCACCACTCCCCCACTGTCACTCTTTCTCCCACTTTCACTCTCTCTTCCACTGTCATTCTTTCTCCCTGTCACTCACTTCCCCACTGTCGCTCTTTCTTCCCAATCACTTTCCCACTGTCACTCTTTCTTCCCCATCACTCTCCCACAGTCATTTGTTCTCCCCTGTCACTTTGCCACCAGTCACTCTTTCTTCCCCATCACTTTCCCACTGTCACTCTTTCTTCCCGATCACTCTCCCACTGTCATTTGTTCTCCCCCGTCACTTTCCCACTGTCACTCTTTCTTCCCCATCACTCTCCCACTGTCACTCTTTCTTCCCCATCACTCTTCCACTCCCATCACTCTCCCACTGTCACTCTTTCTCCCCCATCACTCTCCCACTGTCACTCTTTCTCCCACTTTCACTCACTCTCCCACTCATTCTTTCTCCCTGTCACTCACTCTTCCACTGTCACTCTTTCTCCCCCATCACTCTTCAACTGTCACTCTTTCTCCCCCATCACTCTCCCACTGTCACTCTTTCTCCCCCGTCACTCTTCCACTGTCACACTTTCTACCACTGTTACTCTTTCTCCCTGTCACTCTCCACTGTCTTTCTCCCATTGTCACTCACTCTCCCAGTCATTCTTTTTTCCACTGTCACTTTTACTCTCACTGTCTCTCACTCTCCCCATTACAGGCTTTCTCCCATTGTCACTCACTCTCCTGCTGTCATTCTTTCTGAGCCCACTGTCACTTTTACTCTCACTGTCTCTCACTCTCCCCATGACAGTCTTTCTCCCATTGTCACTCACTGTCCCGATGTCATTCTTTCTGAGCCCACTGTCACTTTTACTTTCACTGTCTCTCACTCTCCCCATGACAGTCTTTCTCCCATTGTCACTCACTGTCCCGCTGTCATTCTTTCTGAGCCCACTGTCACTTTTACTCTCACTGTCTCTCACTCTCCCCATGACAGTCTTTCTCCCATTGTCACTGACTCTCACTGTCATTCTTTCTGAGCCCACTGTCACTTTTACTCTCACTCTCCCCATAACAGTCTTTCTCCCATTGTCACTCACTCTCCCACTGTCATTCTTTCTGAGCCCACTGTCACTTTTACTTTCACTGTCTCTTTCTCCCCCCATGATAGTCTTTCTCCCATTGTCACTCACTCTCCCACTCATTCTTTCTGAGCCCACTGTCACTTTTACTCTCACTGACTCTCACTCTCCCCATGACAGTCTTTCTCCCATTGTCACTCACTCTCCCACTGTCATTCTTTCTGAGCCCACTGTCACTTTTACTCTCACTGACTCTCACTCTCCCCATGACAGTCTTTCTCCCATTGTCACTGACTCTCACTGTCATTCTTTCTGAGCCCACTGTCACTTTTACTCTCACTGGCTCTCACTCTCCCCATGACAGTCTTTCTCCCATTATCACTGACTCTCACTGTCATTCTTTCTGAGCCCACTGTCACTTATACTCTCACTCTCCCCATAACAGTCTTTCTCCCATTGTCACTCACTCTCCCGCTGCCATTCTTTCTAAGCCCACTGTCACTTTTACTCTCACTGTCTCTCACTCTCCCCATGACAGTTTTTCTCCCATTGTCACTCACTCTCCCATTGTCATTCTTTCTGAGCCCACTGTCACTTCTACTCTCACTCTCCCCATGACAGTCTTTCTCCCATTGTCACTCACTCTCCAACTGTCATTCTTTCTGAGCCCACTGTCACTTTTACTCTCACTGTCTCTCACTCTCCCCATGACAGTCTTTCTTCCATTGTCACTCACTCTCCCACTGTCATTCTTTATGAGCCCACAGTCACTTTTACTCTCACTGTCTCTCACTCTCCCCATGACAGTCTTTCTCCCATTTTCACTCACTCTCCAACTGTCATTCTTTCTGAGCCCACTGTCACTTTTACTCTCACTGTCTCTCACTCTCCCCATGACAGTCTTTCTTCCATTGTCACTCACTCTCCCACTGTCATTCTTTATGAGCCCACTGTCACTTTTACTCTCACTGTCTCTCACCTCTCCCCAGGACAGTCCTTTCTCCCATTGTCACTCACTCTCCCATTGTCATTCTTTCCTGACCCACTGTCACTTTTACTCTCACTGACGCTCCACTTCTCCCCCCCCCCCCACAGTCTTTTCCCCTCCCATTGTCACTCACTCTCCCCTTGTCATTCTTTCTGAGCCCACGGCCCCTTTTACTCTCACTGACTCTCACCCTCTCCTCTCCCCCATGACAGTCGTTATCCCATTGTCCCCCACTCACTCTCTTCTCCACTGTTCATTCCCTTCTGAGCCCACTGTCACTTTTACTTCTCACTGTCGCTCACTCTCCCCAGCTCAGTCTTTCTCCCCATTGGCACTCACTCTCCATACTCTCACTCCCTCCCTCCCTACACTCTCTATTTCTGTGTCTCTCTCTCTCTCTCTCTCTCCTCTCTCCGCCTCTCTCTCACTCCTTACTCTCCTCTCTCTCTCTCTCTCCTCTCTCTCTCCTCTCTCTCTCTCTCTCTCTCTCTCGTCTCTCTCCCCCCTCTCTCTCTCTCTGTTCCTGTTTGACAAGCCTTTGCGGAATTTCCCATTCTTACCTTCACAAGATAAAGCAGATATCCAACGTCAGTAACTATTTATTATCTTTACCCTGCAGACCATAAAAATTACAGTGAAAAGCTATTATTGCTGTTATTTCAGCCACATTGTACGATGACCTAGAGGTCAAATGAACAATTTTGTAATGTAGCTATGCATATGACGACATATGAATGACGTCAAAAGTCATAATCTGCCAGTATATGTTTATGACTTTACTTTAATCGGTCATCGTAATCTGTCGATAGAAACAGTGGTTGCAGGATAAAATATAACAGAATCACAAGAAGATGAGATGAAGATGAGATAACTGTGTATACATATATTTGTCTCTTGAAAAATTATCTGTGATTTTTTGGTAATTTTAGCAAATGAATTTGTATTTTACCTGTTAGATCTGTATGGACTGCTTTTTGCTTTTTGCTTTTTGCAGGCTGCTACAATGTACTTCAAACTCTGTAGATGTTACACTTTTTTTTTTTCTTTAATTATTTCTTTCCTTTCTTGCAAATAGTCTTCTGTTCTGACTGTTAATTTCAGTGGACAGGCCTCAAGTTGAAACAAGTGGATATGTGGAAGGCAGACCTACCTACATCGCATGCATTGTATCGACTAGAGGTGGGAATGCGTCGCTGAAGTTGAGCATTGTACAAAAAGATACAGATTTGGTGATACAACTCAATGCGTCAGAATATGAAATCGAGGAAGTAGGTCCTGGAATCTGGGAGACGTTCCTGAAATATGACTTTACTCCAACCCGCAGCATGAACAGACAGCCACATTCAGAGTTCGACTGCACTGCAACATACCGTAACCGCACGATCCACATCAACAATCCAATTAGCATTGCAGGTAAATCAAATACAGCTCTAGGCCATAAGATTTCAAAGTTCATGGGAAACCCCTTTTCGGTTCTGTGCCTTGCGATCATAACCCATCAGAGACTATTTAAATTTATATATATATATATTTATATATATATACAGGGGTGCACAAATGTAGTTGAAGTTTGGTTGCCCAACATCATCTCTTGGTTGCCAACATATTTCATAACAGTTTTGCCCCTACAGATGTCTGATGTCGGTCCAACAGTTCCTGCCAGTCCTTCAGCTACTGACCAGTTACTATCGACTGTTTTAAGGTGTCTATGGGCGAGATGGCTTCTGCGCCGGCTCCCATGATCAAGTGCTACTTTTACTTCCACAGACCAGCAACCACCTACGGCTTCCATCACGGCGCTTGCTGCAACCATGTCTATGAGCGATGCGGTACCTGTGAGTCACGGGACTCATGCGACTGCACTGAGACGATCATCTCACTCATCTCGAGAGAAGTGCCGACCATCCACTATTCATCGGAACAGTGACTGCAGCAGTTTTTCATGGTCTTCCATGAGTTATTCGCAGTAGACACCCCAGATCCGCAGTCTAGATCAAGCTTCACGGGCGGCTGACGGGACTATATGCGTTCTGGATTATAACTACCTTCCAGCACAACTGTTTGGCATGCCTGTGCACTGCTTTCCATGTGCCGCTTCCAGAGGCATCACTTCTGCAGTCTTCAGACTCGGACTTCACAGGGAGCTGACGGGACCATCCACGGTTCAAATCACCACTGGGCATTGACACGCTTGTTCCTGGCTTCTGAGGGTTTTTTCTTTATGAACGGTCATCGAGAAAACTTATGACAGCTTACCTTTCCAGCAATAATTCTGCCACTGTTCTGGGACTTTGTGTGACCCTTCTCTGCAGCGTACAGTGGATCTGATGAACGGCACTGATAGTAGACTACGGCGACTTCCATTCAGCATTCAGTTTGAGATAGAAGTCGACAGTTCTCAACCCATCTTAGTGAGGATGCATCTGTCACGGGTAACCCTCTCCATGATCTTCCGCGGGTCAGTCGTCCATGATGTCACAGATCTTTAAGCTGAAAGATTCAACCTGCACGAGGTTGATGGGTTCCGCTGGGATCCCCCGGTCCATGCCATCTTGACCAGTGTTCTACGTGGGATCGACATGTCTGCGCTAGATTGCTAAGCAGTCGTCAACACATCGGATCAGATGGGGCCCAGTGTCTATAATTGCACAAACACTACCTGACGGCCGATCATTCTTGAGATGTCAGAACACATCAACTGTTGATCAACTGTTGATTGTCAGTTCGTTGCTGTCGCTGTTACGGTGGAAGGAAGATATCTTTACTTCACACCTTCAGATCGGGTTGCCACTCCAGCTACAGTTTCAGTTACAGCTTCCATCTATGTTGCTATATCAACTCGATGAGTGGCAGTAAACCTTGCTACATGGTCTTTGACATGCTGCCATTTGCGGGAATTCATCACGGGTTTTGGTTTGCTGTCATTGGTTCAAAGATTACAAGCATTACGGTTTGGGGCTGAAGTCAGTATACTGGGCTGGTCAACTGTTGGCGCTGTTTTTGGAACCCCATGAAGACTGTTCCACTGTTCGTCTGTAGATCGATGACGTTACAAAGATATTCAGCGGGTCGATTACTACATCTGTTGGTGCCGGAAGTTTGCAACTTGATTGTCACTTCTGTGGTCTCTGGAAGTTATCAGCACTAGGTCCGTTGAGTTTTCATTTGGACAGTTGCTTTCTGGAATTTCAACGGATCGGTACGTTGGCGGCCGGCAGCAATCATCTAGTTGACGTCACGCGACTCGGGTTTTGTTTTACAGCATCCATTTTTATGGTCTATATTGCGGATTATCAACCCACCATCAGCATTCATGTACGATGCAGAGAAGATTATGTTTTTGCTGCTTGCCTAGTATCAAGCGTTGGGACTGTCATGGATGCCAACCGTATGACATTTGTATTGTTTCACTTCAACGTATATTGGGAATATAGCGTAGCGGGACTCTCTGCCATAGGTGAATCTTGACTCTTTTCCAGGATCACAGCTCTGATGTCCCTGTTTTTGCATCGCTGAACGACTGTCTCATGAAGTGCCAGTGCTGGATGAACGTGGGACAAGGAAAGGAAAGGAATGTTTTATTTAATGACACACTCAACACATTTTATTTACAGTTATATAGCATCAGACTTATGGTTACGGACCACACACATATTGAGAGAGGAAACCCGCTGTCGCCACTTTATGGGCTACTCTTTTCGACTAGCAGCAAGGGATCTTTTATATGCACCATCCCACAGTCAGGGTAGTACATACCACGGCCTTTCATATGCCAGTCGTGGTGCACTGGCTGGAACAAGAAATAGCCCAATGGGCCCACCGATGGGGATTGATCCCAGACCGACCGCAAATCGAGCGAGCGCTTTACCACTGGGCTACGCCCCGCCCTGAACATGGGACAAGATTTCGTCTGCAGTCTCCAATGTCCTGGCAGAACCTGTGACTTTCCATCTTTGGCAATGCCAGTTGGATCTCTTGACGTCAGCATAAGATATGACACTCGGAGACCATCTAAGTCTTCCTGAATTTATTTCACGTTGAACAAACCCCAGATTGATGATCAGCCTTCCCAACGACCATTGGTCCATTCTTCAGTGGTGACAGATTTCGTCGAACATCTTTTTGCAGCCTTTACAAGCGACTCACCATCTGTTCGTCGATGCATGACTGAAAGGTTGGGGAGCTCATCTCAACATTCGGACAACTTTGGGGCTGTGATCTTAAGACTAGGCAAGTCTCCACATCAACGTGCTAGAGCTTCTGGCAGTTTTCAACACAGTACATCATTGGCGACAGCAGTTGATTCATCAACGTGCTAGAGCTTCTGGCAGTTTTCAACACAGTACATCATTGGCGACAGCAGTTGATTCATGCGACTCATGGTAGCCACCGACAACGTGACAAAGGCAGCGTACATCATTCGGCATGGCGGGACATACTCCAGCAGTCTGCTCCAGGTCATTTACTTCCTGTTCGAGATGATAAATGCCATTCCACTCAGAGCTCATCACATCCCAGGGGTGTCAAATGTTCTGGCAGTCACGCTGTCCTGACCGTCTGCTCCGTAAGCCACAGAGTGGATGCTCAACCCAGAAGCATTCCGGAGGGTGCATGTGCCAAAGGTTTTGGTTCCACCATTGCAAGCTACATTTTGGTCATTGCAACTGTTCCTGAGATATACTCCATGATCAAGGGTTTCAAACACGATGATTGGGTCCAGTATTTTTGACCACTGAAATGGGACTGGAACCTGGTACTGAGGGCCTTGTCCAAAGCATCTTATGAGCCCATAGTTGGTGCATCCGTAGAGGTTTTGACAAGGAAGACAGTGTTCCTGCTGGGGTTTGCTATGGCGGTGAGAGTGTCAGAGATCCATGCTCTGGATGTGGACATGGTGCGGTTCCATAGAGGCAACACGTCAGTTTCACTGGGCCTCCTGATGAACTTTGTGGCTAAGAACCAGCTGCCTGCTCAAGCGCCACACACCTATACTGTCCAAGCACTCTCTTCCATTGTGGTTTCCAATGATGCCAGCTTTGACGGGATTTGAACCACTGTCATCAGCTTGATTGTCCAGCAGCTTATCCACTAGACCACAGAGCTCACCGACAGGCACAAAGTTAATATTAGTGGTCATTTTGTCCGACGCTAGGTACAGTCGCTAGATGAACATAATGTTTACTGTTACTAGACCCAATTCAGCCTGAAGGAATCTATACAAGTAATCGGCCGACTTATTCTGATTAGCTTGGAATAGCGGTGAGAGATATTTTCATAACACCAATCTATTATTTGTTTAACATATTTTGTTTTCATCAGTGTCATTAAATTGCATCGGTATATAATATTCTAAGAAACTACCAGTAAAGGTTCTGTGAATTGCTTCAAGCATCGAATATATTGGCGGCAGGACTTTGAGAATTTCAGCAAACTAGCTTAAATTGTAAATATGTCAGTGGCGTGCTAACGCAGGTAGCATTATATAACGGAAGTACACAGATACATTATATCTTTTGTACACCGGCAATGTAGGCTTGTTTTCTTCCAAAAACAGTGATACATTTTTTTAAAGATTTTCTAACGAACGGTTACAGCTTTTGCACAAACGATCCGTCGTTTATGTTGATATAGGTTTTGCATAACCGACAGACGAACGACAAAATTGTTCATGCCACATTTTATGCCCTGTACATATAGATGCAACATGACGAAAAATCATCAGTAAGATGTTGTCATATGGAATTTCAGTCTAGCACTTGTTCAGACACTCGTTCCAGCCAGTGCACCACGACTGGTACCCGTGGTATGTGCTATCCTGTCTGTGGGATGGTGCATATAAAAGATCCCTTGCTGCTAATCGAAAAGAGTAGCCCATGAAGTGGCGACAGCGGGTTTCCTCTCTCAATATCTGTGTGGTCCTTAACCATATGTCTGACGCCATATAACCATAAATAAAATGTGTTGAGTGCGTCGTTAAATAAAACATTTCTTTTTTTCTTTGTTCAGACACCTATATTTTCAAAATGTCATTAACATATACAAAAAACCAAAAAAACACACCTGGACTTCTTTGTTAAATGACATGTATTTGATGTATGTATTGGTTTATTAAAAGGTACTGTTTTACATGTATTAGTTATGCTCTTAATCTTCAGAAAACTCCAGAAAGGGAAATAACTCTGGTATGATTTTTTTCTTGAACGAACGAAATCCTTGGTAAACCGGATTACTCTTTAAACTGGATGGGTTTTTTAGGGTCTCGAGGTGATCTGGTTTAGGCAAGTTCCACTGTATGTAAGCATTTGATATATACTGCATCACATGCAGAGTGTATTTCTATTACGGTAGTTAGTTGTCTGTTTATTTTAATTTAGTCATGAACTGATAGTTTTGACAATATATTTCAACTGCTTGAAACATTATTAAAATGTTTGAGTATATATATATATATATATATATATATATATATATATATATATATATATATATATATTTAATATATAATTTAATATCTATATATATATATCACCTTGAAACATTATTATAATCTTTGAGAGTTTATTACATACCTATTCAGTCTTACTATAGTGATGAAGACATTTTGAAACTGTGATAAATTTATTTTGTATCACACATATGTGCGATCTGGACTGGAACTTTTAAATGAGAACTCCCTTTTTCTTTTTACTGCAGTTAGCGCATTTTATTTACTGACATCATATATGATTTATAAATGACGTCACATTGTATTTGAAACATTACACAAGGCTGTCGCAGATTATTCTTAACGTTCAGCAAATCCATGAAACGTTAATTATGACGTTAAATTAAAAACTGTTTTTTGTAAAACATAAAAGAAGGTATGTAATAAATACAGAACTTCACATGCATTGTTTTCGCTTCCTATTTATTTGACACGTTTATTTTGCGGAAGAACATGCTACGCGGCCTCGTGGTATATATTCTTGTGCAAAATAAACTCATCCCCCAATCGTCCTTCAAGAACTTTGGTGGTCATAAAACCTACTGTAATACTGAACTACCGGTTGTAATGTTTGCCCAATTAATTCACTATTATCATATAACCATTCCCCACAGCTAATATACCTTACAATTGTGGCAAAGAAAATGGGTTAAGTTTGGGGTTACGGTTAAGAAAATCATACAGTAATGATACATGTCACATAAGAGTAATTAATTTTGTCAAAAGGTTGACTTTAAAAAAAAAAAATCTGCAAAAAAATTAGGGTATGACACCAAACCCATTTTACCCTCTGGCAGAAACCATCTTTGAGGCAAAATATTTGAAAATCACACTTTTGTGACCGCTGGCTATTAAAATGATGCCAAAAAAGCAGTTTTTTAATTTGATGTCTTCATGCAGTACTCTGTTTTTCAGATGCAGTCACATATGGTAGACACCAAATAGCCAGGATTTAATTTAACCTGTATGTACGTCACTCGCCAAATCACCAAATGCAAATTAAAGTTGAATTAATTTGGCGAATATATTTCATTACTGAAATTAATTTCCAAAAAGCTCGTTAAAAAATTGTCTGTCATTTATAGATGTCCTGCCATTTGTGCTATTTTGCTAAATAACATTTATTGCAGATAAATAGATTTGGGTTGAACATATTCAACATGATTCTGTCAGAATAGTTACAAAATATTAGCAGTCCTAGAATTGTACTGGAACAAGTCAATCAAACGCGTTCCAGTAATTCTTAACAAGTATACACATTAGCAGACAGGGGGCGCTGGGGCACTGTTCGCATTCTGGGAGAGAAACAAGCCATTGTTCGAATTGTAAAGGTAACCTTTTAACCTATTTGTTACAACCCACCATCCGCCCCATCACATACGCCAGGCCTAACATAGATGATATCTATATCCTATATATATATATATATATAATATATCTATATATATATATATATATTATATATATATATATATATATATATATATGTCTATTGTTCTAATACTTTGACATGATGTTCGAATTTTAAACTTAAAATTTTAATCTGTTTGATGTATGGGTATGTGGCTTTTTGCCTTAGATCCTTAGATGTACAGGTATACAATTTTATACATTTAGTTATCATTGAGCACTGGTATTTTATGTACAGGTCTACAGCTGTAAGCCGTATACCTTTGAATGTACAGTATACATGTTATCCACATTTTATGTAGTGTTAACTTCATTAGAAGGCGTTCTTTGTTGCACGACACCTTTTGGGTCTTTAGAAAACAATTTACAGGCATGTAACATTTGTTCTATTATGTAAATACATATACCTTTACGTCATTATAAAATAGACAATGTACCACAATCCGGAAGTTTGTTTTATTTATTATAACCAAAACGACTGCATTTGTCTTAAGCATTGGCATTTTAATTGAAATTATCAACAAAAAAATTTGTTTGGCGACAATGTTTTTTTTTTTATTTTTTTTAGCATTTCCAATTAAAAAATGTTTGGAGAGTTCCTTGACCACATTTTCCTTTCTATGTTGTTCCTATCAACCGTTTCGGCCAAATGGGCTATTCGGAAAGCGCGGAACAGGCATGAGTATAAACGCAACATGCTCTTTACAGAGGTTGGACCATTTAGCTCCTGGTCTTGGAACCACAAAGATGAACTCTTTGAAAAACGTAATGAAATGCGATGGGCTAAGTATAGAAACGTTTAGGTTGGATCTCACCCCGGAGCCAGTGGGAAAGTCCGAAGTGTGACCATTCGGTAGAAATTACCAAGACACGTCTCAAGAGTGACTTAAAATTAAGTTCTTTCGCTATTGGTTATTTTTTACACAAACATAAACACAGCATTC